>NW_003852506.1:1295780-1362449 GCF_000181295.1 Otolemur garnettii
TTTTTTTTGAGGCAGAATCTCATTTTCTTACCCCTAGTAGAGTGCCCTGGTGTCATAGCTCACAGCAACCTTAGACTCTTAGGCTCAAATGATCCTCTTCCTCAGCCTCCCAAGTAGCTGGAACTGCAGGCACCTGCCACAACGCCCGGCTATTCTTTCTTTGTTTTAGGAACTGGGTCCTGCTATTGCTCAGGCTGGTCTCAGACTCATAAGCTCAAGCAATCCATCCACCTCAGCCTCCCAGAAGACTGGGATTACAGGCATGAGCCACTGGGCCTGGCCTTCTTGCCCAATTTTTAATGGAGCTGATTGATCTTTTTTTGTTAATTTGATCAAGTCCCTAGTAACTTGATCAAGTCCCGTTTATTTATTTTTGTTTTTGTTGCAATTGTTTCAGTGGAGTCTCCTTCATAAATTCTTTCCATAGGTTGATAAGACTAAGAGATTTTCCCACACTTTCCTCTGGGTTTTTAGAGTTTCACATCTTAGACTTAAATCTTTTATACATCATGAGTCAACCTTTGTAAGTGGTGAGAGGTGTGGGTCCAGGTTCAGTCCTCTACATGTGGCTAACCAGTTCTCTCAGCCCCATTTATTAAACAGGGATTCTTTTTCCCAGTGCATGCTTTTGACAGAAAAGTATGCCAGAGTAAAGATTCCTAGGCCTTATCTCCAAATGATTCATCAGTCTCAGGGCCCCAGAGTCCATCCCATAGCTTCTGTAGTGGTGCCTCATGCTCTTTCTGGTTTGGGAAGACAGTTCCAAGGATCAAACATATACCTTCATGTGAACTTAGGTCAAGGAACAACCACTCCAGAAAGTATTTTCACTTTAAATCTCATATATTGGAGAAATAAAAACTTTCCATCCATTAAAAATTGTAAAGCATCTAAGATGGAATGGGAAATCCATTTTTCCAGTAGAGAACTTTTGCCAGTTCTTTAAAGTTACCCTATGTAGGACCTTTGGTGAGAGAATACGAATTTTTATAATGAAGGCATGAATAAGGAACTTGGTAGACCTAAAAGCAATTTAGGTATTCAGTAGGAAGTGAGGAAGGTCCAAAATTTTTTAGAGGAGTGAGAGAATGGATTATGAAATATACTTTAAAATAACCCTATCTGGTGAAGATTTGATTTGAGGGGCATATTTCTTTCTCCTCATAAATGGAAGTGCTTTTTAAGGCATTATTTGCAAGTGGTTTTTAAGGCATTGTTTGTCTGTATGTCTCTGGCACGTTTATATTCATTCCATCTGAAATAATCCTGTTAGGTGAGTGCAGAAGCATTTGATACATGTACAACTTGAAAGCCATTTTATAAACCCGTCTTCAAACGAGGAAGTTGAATTTTCCCAGAACCAAATTGACTCATGTTTCAATAGAAACTCAGAGCTCACAAAACACAGGTTGCATTTTTTTACCTCTAGCTAAACTTTTTTTTCTCTTCATTTTTGCTTGAAGTGCGCATACACTGCTGTACATTCAGGTAGCAGGTCTCCTGAGTAGAGATAAAGTTGGACGTTTCAGCTATCAGAGGTCTTTGGGGGCTTTGTTCAAGTTCTCTTTCATCGGATTTGAAGGCATAATTGTTAGACTGTTGTAAGCTGAGCAGTTTCTGCAGTCACAGAAACATCTAGGGATTATGCAGCTGCTTGAAATAGGTGGCTTATGCACTAATCAACAGACGTGAGTCAGCAGGGAAAAAGGCCTGGCTTCTATCTCTGTGCTGTGGGAATCAGCAAAAGGGGGTTCGCGCTCATCCCCTCTTAAGGATTGGAGCAACAAAATGAGCCGGATCCTCTAATTCTAAGGCATCGAAATCGAAATTTCCAAAGAATACTTAGACATTAATAGCTAGAATTCAGGAAGCTTATAAGGGGAAAAAGTCCATATTTTTGTATTCACCAATCTCATACTGAAATTTGTCATTTCCTTCCATTATGAATGTAGGGAACAAATAACAATAATAGTAATTGCACCTGTGACTTTTTCCCTAATAAAAGTCACAGATATTTTTATGCCTCATTACAGATGTGCATTATCTCAAAATGTTACCTACATTCATCACTACTTGATGATTTCAGTAGTAATTGGGCTTGCCTCTTGATTTTATTTAAATAACACCTATGGGACTATATCCCACCTTTCTTAATATTTGATAATGCTATTTCAATATAATCAGCTTCTATTGAGATCCTACACATTTTGGTTCTTGCATTAAAAATGTTCTTCAGAGAAGAGTTCACCAGACTAGCAAAGGAGCCAGAGCTCCAAAAAGGGTAAGAATTCTTGAACTAGAATTGGTTTCTCAGTCATAGTTAAATGAAACCTGTGTGTATATCTTGAGAAGAATGCAGATTCCACAGATATATTCATTGGTTGTGGTAATATAGTTAAAGAACATTACCTAAATGTGTTAGAATTGGGGAATGGATAATTAAGCTGGGCAACCCCACATGATGGGAGATGTCTCAGTAATAAAAATGGAGCTACTGACACATGAATAAGGTGACCAGACGTCCTGCTTTTGCCGGGACAGTCCCAATTTTTAACAATTTGTCCTGCATCTCACAGCATTTTTAAAAAGTCCCAATTTTTGGAAAGAATGCATGACAAGCTAGGGAACAGTGGGAGAATGGGAAGGGAATATACAGTTTTTGGCTGCTGAAAAGGTTAATGTAACTCCATTTGGGAATGAAGAGGTTAATGTAACTTCATTTGGAAATAAAAAGGCTAATGTAAACTCCCTACTTTCCTCCTGGGCAAGGTATCAGAAGGAGACTGGCTCCGTCCCTTGCTTCTAGGCAAAGACAATTAGCTCAGATGGAACCAAACTGTCTGGAACAAACACGTAGCCCCCCTCCCCCCCTCCGGAGTAAGGTGACCAGACATCCCGCTTTTGGTGGGACAGTCCTGATTTTTAACAATTTGTCCTGTGTCCTGTGGCATTTTAAAATAGCCCCAATTTTTGGAAAGAATGCACAACAAGCTAGGGAACATGGGAGAACAGGAAGGGAATATACGGTTTTCAGCTGCCATGTGGCTATTTTGCCAAGATATGCGTTTTATATTATTTTTGTTAATTTTATAATGCTAAACTTTAATAATAACAAATAATTGTTGAGAACTGATTATGGAGAACTGCTTATCAAAGTTTGCATTGTTGTCAGGCCCTCCCCACCCCCCCATGGTGTCCCGCTTTACCAATGTTAAAATCTGGTCACCTTACACATGAACCAATATGGATGTATCTCCAGGGCACTATGAAAAATGAAGGAAACCATCCTTGAAAGGTTTAATTCTATTTATAAGGTACTATATCCGAGTCAAAACTTCATAAGTTGGCTGAGAAAGGAAAGTTTGGGACAAGGATTGGCAACAAAAGGGCCTAGGGGACTCAGAGGAACTTAAAAGAAATGTATTTCAGTACATATGAATTTCATCTCAAAGCACTCTAAATATAACTCATATTAGTCACCTGAATATCCCTCATCTTCCAGCTCTCCCTAAAGATGTAAGTGGTCAGAATCCCTCTCCTGGGAACGGAGGGCGGCCTAGCGAACGTCTCATTGCCTCAGCTTAGCCCCACCTGGTCCCCTCCTCTCTGACTGCCTGTGTCTGCCCCACCCAGACCCTACTCTACCTCTCACTCTCTTCTTTCCCCATCCTGAGCCCAGGTGAGCAGAGCTTCTTTTCCATGGTTTTACTAACACACCACCTTGCAGATGGCAGGTGGGCATAGTTAGGACATGTAGGACACACAACTGGCTGGCATTTCGCACTTGCTGACTGACAATGCCAAGGAAATGCGTTGGGCCATGGTGGGGGGGGAAGTAATGCCCCCAAGTTGAATATTATAAGTATAGTTTCTTAAGGCCTTTGGGTCATTCCCAGCCCCAGGTGTTTCCATTGATTATATCTTCTACTGTGAAAGGGCTCCCACAGCTCCTCTCCACCTCTTCCCAAATCTCAGCTCTCAGCTTGAGCACTCTCACCCCCCCATCCCTATTTATTATGCAAAGCAATCTAGCAACCTTCTCCTGACTTCATTCCTCACCCAACCTGCCTATGCACTGAGAGCCCTGGTTCCAAAACCAAAGAGGCCCATCCAGGGCTTTTGTTAATCACTTCTCTCCCTCAGATGATTCCACCATCCGCTCATGAACTCCAAAAGAGACACAGAGTCAGTGATCCCTGATGGGTCATGAGTACACAATATGCTGAGCTCTCCGTGTAGACGGTCTCATTCAGACCTCTATGAGGTAGCTGAAATTCCTATCCCTACTTTACAGATGAGCAGTCTGAGGCCCACAGGTATCAAATAATTCTGAAAAGTGGCAGAGCCAGGAGTCTGACCCAGGTGTTTGGGACAGCAAGTCACCTGCCAAAACCCTGAAGCCAATGTTGCCCTTGCCGTGACCAGGGGACCTAGCACAGGTGGCAGCCAGTGTTTGCTGTCTGCTCCCTACCTGGCTACATGACCAAATTGTTTAAACAACCAAATGAACTCAAAATCAGGTGGTTTTTCCATTGCACTTCCCTTGCTCACTGTGTGAGCACAAATCGTCGATGAGGAGATCTGCAATATGTCAAAAACTCAGGCTGGAGAACCAGGAGAACGTGTCCATTCTTGGTTTCTCCTCAGCTCACAATAACCTCAGTCAGGAGTTCAAAGTCATTTCTCCTCTAGTTGTTAAAACCCAGACTTGATGCTGCACCAGGCTGTTTCTCTGTGACTCCAGACCTGTGAATAGAAACTGAACGTGTAAATGGAGAATTCAGGTATTAATCTACTGTCCCATGGCTGGCTATGAAGAATGAGAAAGGTGTCTCAGGCAGATTTGACTCTTCCATTTCATACGATTGCTTGCACAGTGACCATCTCCTCTTTTCCAAGGGATATATTGATAAGCCATAAGGTAGGAACTTAAGTGCACTCCTTTCAGGGAAATGAGGTGATAAATGGTGATTAGGTGCTCAAAGACACTCACTCATGGGAGTCCTGGGAAGGCAGGGCAGAATAGGAGAGGAAGAGAGTTTCATTCTCCTTTCTTGGACCCAAAATGAATGTCTCAGAAATTTGCACACAGTGAGTGAGTCTCTGGAATCTACCCACTCACTTCTGCGCTCTTCTCTGGGGTGTAACATTACTCTTGAGAATTCCAGGCTCTTGGTTTCCTCTTGGACTGACATCCAGCCTGCCTTGTCTCCCTTCTTCATCATTCCAATCACCTCCCATCCCTCCTCCAATCAAAACTCTCACCCTTTTAGTGAGGGTAAATTCTGTTAGGTGTTTGGAAACTACAATCACAAACTCTTGTCTAGAGCTGACGGTAAGCACAAGAGCTTGGCATAAGCACAAGACATACATTAACTCATATAATTCTTATAATAACCCTGGAAGTAAATAGTAAAGATGAAAAGGTGTGGAATAGACAGGGTAAACAATTTGCCCAAGGACACTCAGTTGGAAAGGAGCAGAGCCCAGGATTGTGCCTGGACAGTCTGGCTCCAGAGTCTGTGAACTTGACCCTGTGACCTGCCCTTCCTGATGCTGGGGAGGCCCGTGCCCAGATCCAAGCCCTATACGGGGTGTGCCTGTATTTAGCAGATATACCGGGAGACCTGCTGCTGTGCCAGCCACAGTGCTGGCACTGGGGACGCCAGGGTGACAAAGCCATATAGCCAATGTCCTCATGGAGTCGGATTCCTGGGGGGCAGACAGCTAGACAATCAACTACGACCCAGGGGAATTAAATGTTATGCGTATACAGGAGAGTGTAGGAGGAGCACGCAGCTGTGCCCTGCAGCTGGGCGGATAGAGGCTCAGTGGGTTCTGAGTACACCTGAAGGATGAGCAGAGCTTTAACTGGCCACAGAAAGGTAGGTGGTGGCACAGGAAAGAGCACGGGGAGAACCTAAAGCAAGAAGTACACGAGGGGAAAAGTCAGCTCGGTGAGGACAGCAGAGTGTGCCTGGGCTCAGCAGGGTGGCCAGAGAAGGACAGAGCACCCTGGAGGAGCAGGTGAGGGCCACACTATGAAGGGCCCCAGAGCCCTGTCAGAAAGTCCTGCCTTTATCCAAAGACCATCCACTGTGGGGTGGCATGAACTGCTGTGTCTGCAGAACTTGCAGGAGATGAGTTAGGGTCGTGAGGGTGGCTGGAGAGCACATGGGCCACCACTGTCCACAAATCTAATGTAACCACTTCCTGAGAAGTGGAGGGCTTCACCTTGGAGGTCCAGGGCCTAACAACTCGGCTGAACTCCACATCAGAGAGTAGTGGGGGTGGGAGGAGGTGGGTCTGAAAAGGGCACACCCAACAGTGGGACTGTGACTTTCCACCAGGTGCTGTCAACCAGGGGCAATTTGCCCACATCTGGAGACATTTTGGTTGTCCCCGCTTGGGACAGTATTACCAATGTTTAGTGGTCTAGGTCAAGGATGCCGCTCAATATCTGGCAATGTACAGAAAAGATCCCCTCAGTCAAGACTTATCTGGCACAAAACACCTATGCCCAGAAACCCTGCACTACACAGATGCCCCAAACAATTCAGAACAGGTTTCCCATGGGACAAAGGCAGGGGAACATGGTCCTCAAAAGTCACTAAGTTCAAAAAGTAAAATAAATTAAATAATCCCTTTTTAAAAAATCTCAAACGGGAAAATAAACAAAATAAAATGAAACAGCAGGCCGCTGTGCAAGTCTCCCAGTGTGGTCTGCAGCTTCCCGACTCCCTGGAGCAGGCTGGTGATGGGGTCACATGCTACTCCAGCCCGCGGGCTGCAGGATAGGCCACCCCTCAAAGACTCAGGTGCCTGGTCTGATAAACAAGATAGCCCCTGCATCCAAGATATAATGAGGTGGGAGGTGTCACCCAGGCAGATAGTCAATAAACATCAGTCCCTGCCCACATCTCCTCTCTGGATGTCCGACCATGAGATGAAGGAGCATCTGAGAAGATAGGCAGTGGTCCCCAAGGGCATGGCGGGCCCACACCCCAGGAACTGGTGGATGTGATGCTCTGGAGGGGGAAATGTAAACCTGAGCACGTGCTAAGCCATCTTTTGGCATCAGCCTCCATGAATTCATTTTTTATATATATGTTTTACAGTATGAATGATACAGGAATATGGTAACATTCTCTACTAATATATAAAATTCATGAATAAAATAGACAGGGTGGCCACAAAATCACAAACTTTATAAGTATATATATAAATGTGTAGTTAACATTTACTAATAAATTTATGTGTATTAGGATATTGGGGGTGTGTGCTCAAAGATAAATAATTCCTTTTTTTGTTTGTTTGTTTCTGGTTTTGTTTTTTCTACTAATAGCGGGACTCATCCAAGAGCTGTTGGTGCTGGAATAGGTAATTCAGAGAGGACTGGATTGGAGAGGAAAGCTCCATTTGTTCTAGTACTCTAAAATGTATTTAGACCAAAGATTTCTACCCTCCTAAAATTTGACATGGAATGGACAGCTGGTTCCCTCCTTTCCTTGAGAACTTTTTTGGCTTCTGGCAAATGTTGAGTTGAAGCTATTGCAAGTAATGGTTGCCAGGTTATTGCTAGCGCAGTCCTGGGTCCCTCCCCTTTGCTGGGAGGCTCTGCTCTGCCTTACAGTGAGGGTGACCCCTAGCCCCAGGGCCAGGGTGGGAAGAAACCTGCATCAAAGTGGCCTTCACGGCCCGCAGGAAGGAGCGTTTTGTTCCTGAAGCCTTTCCCCTTTCCTTCCCCACATTCCCAGGAGGCTACAGGGACTGCCAGCCAGAGTTGGCTAACAGCACAACTTAGGAGGGATAGCAATAAAAAAATTGCTTCTGTTAACCTAGAAAACACTGGAAGAGTAAACAAGAAATTAATTTAAATGATTATGTGGGAGGAGCTGAGGGAGCAGCGCCCCACCTCCGTGAAAACCTGTCCAGGGTGGTTTTGACTTTTGCATCCTTGTACGTTCATTACCAATTCCAAAATATTACTTAATTTTTGAAAAAAGAGGCTAGCAATTCAGATTTCCACATGTCTATCCCTTCTGAAATTTATCTGCAAACTCTGGATTTTCCTAATGACTTGTCTTCTTAATGAATCTGTGGCATCATGATTAAAACGCCATGATGGTGTCACACGCACTTTCCATACTGTGCTGCTTCACATGCTTTCTGTAAATTTACTCAGCAGATATGCACCTTATTTCTTTAAAAAGGCTCAAGCTTCCCTTCGAGTTTTCCTGGAGCCAACAATGGTCTGGTTTCAATGAACCTTGTTTTGTTCCGGGACTTACCTGTTTACCTGTGAAATGCATTTATTCTCCCGGGAACCTCTTGAATGAATCAATCACCTGATCCTTCCCTGGGATCCATAGGATCCAGGAGGTCAAAGTTCACGTGTTCTTCCATTGCCACCACCCCTTCAAAAGCAGCTTTAAGTGCTGGCCCTGCTCATTAGGAGGGTGGATTATGTGTCTGAGGCGTGTAAGCCCCGCTTTGAGGATCTGTTCACCTGTGAAGGGGGGTTTGGCAGGTGATCAGCCTCTAAGAATCTGAAACCTTGACTTGCTATCAAAATCCCTAGATCATGGAGCCCAAATGCCCTGATTTGGGGGGTCAGACCTTGAAATTTATGACGTACTTAACTATGCTTCTGCTGTGCTCAGATAAGGGGGACACAGTCCTTCCCAAGTTTCCAAGGGGCTGGCCCTTGGCCAGCTCTTCAGAGGTGATGTGAGGCAAATGGAATCCAGAGTCCTGGCAGTAAGCAAACAGAGAGCTTCATGCAGAGGAAATTCAATGCTTTATGCAGGAGATTTCCCTTTTCTGTAGGACTTGAGGAACATGCGATACCCTCAGAGGGCACTTTAATACCAGGGTACTACCCCAGAGACAGCGGGATTTTTTTCATTGAAATAATTTCTAAATGCAAGTGTTTTTATGATCCTGAAATAGCCAACCATGAACACAAGAATTATAGCATGAGGCATCTTTGTGAGATAATTTAGTAGCTAAATTGGCTTGTTTAATAAAGCCCTAATAAAGACTCTATCTGATGGACATGTTGAATAAAACACTGTTAAACAGAAGCTCAAACCTGAGTCTGTCCATCTAATTTTTCTCTTTTTCCATAAGTTAAACATGAAGTTTCTGGTTTAACAGTGTAAGAAAGGTAAATAAACAAACTGTGAATCGGATGGGGTCATACTATATAGGGGGATTTCACATTATCCAGCGAAATTATACAAGCATTCGCCCTTTCGCCCAGCAATTCCACTTCGAAGACTCTTTCCCAAAGATGGGCTTGGGACAATGCAAAGGAGGTACAGCACCAGGCTGGACACAGAAGCACCGTTTTTAAAAGCAAAAGTCAGAAAACAACCCGAATGTCCATGCACCCAGTGGAATGTAGGAATGAATGAGAAACAGTTACCTGTGCTGCCATGGAATGGTTTCCAGAGGACAGTTTTAAGTCAAAAAGCAACAGAGAAGAGTGAAAGGAGATACACACACAAGGCCACGTGGGAGACGCAGGCCGGGAGCAGGTGTGACCAGAGGCCTCCAGAGAAAGCAGCATGGATGGTCCCCCTGGGCAGCCCAGTGTCCCCTGAGATGTTTCTCTTTTCCTAGGCTGTCCCTTGATCCCTGAGTCCCTCAGTGATGGTCTACTCTGACCGTCATCTCTAGGTTCTGACCCCCAAGGCAGCCATCTGGTTACTGATATCATGGTGACGTGATGTTTTCCTTTGAGAATCATTAATACTCCTTCACTGTAGAAGGACTCTTGGGAGGGAAGAATTTGAACTATTCACCATGCTTGCTCACTGAGGGCATTTTATGACATCCTAAATGGTGATGGGGAAAGGACTTGCAGGGGGAAAGAGATGAATATAGGGACGATTCTTCTGTTACAAGTTTTGAAACCTGAAATTGACCGGAACCCCCTGACTTGCACCTGGAGGGAAGTTCAGTGCTCTCACTGAGAGCTCAGCAAAGCCCAGGAGGTGACTTTCATCCCTGTGGTCATTGCGAGGTGTTGGAGACTGGCCTGGCTCTTCTCAGGTCCTAGCTCCCCGCACTCCACCTCAGGGCTGAATTCAAGACCTCAGCCTGATTTGCCCAGTGACAACCCACTGGCTGATGGCCCAGTAAAAAGGTTTGCTGGGAGAGCTCCAGGAATGCCCCTTTGCTCTTTAGAGAAAGTCGTGGAAGGAAATGGCCCCTTGTTTCTCAGGCTGTTGATGTTCCTGGAGATGAGGCTTAAAATTGTGCCCATCTCATAAAAGGGCAGAACCAAGACAACCACGGGAAATGGGGCTGCAGTCATTGGACTTAAGCAGCTCTGAAGTCCGATCCACCCGCAGACTCAGTTAGGCGAGTCTGTGAATAGGCCACTTACTTGCACCTGCCAGAGTTGGGCTTTCTTGTATTCGTGGCCCAAACCATCTCGACTCAGAGAATCTGTCATATTCTTGTCATCCCTGAAGTCTTGAACTCACTCATGTCTTGCACTGGCAGCTCATGTCCCTGGCTGGCCTGTGAAGGGCAGCAGCAGGTGGAGCTGCCATGCCCCTTGGACGGCAGGTGTGGGTCCCACCACCCGGGCATCCTGCAGTGCTGTCAGCTGGGAGTCCGGAAGGAACGTTCTCATCAGTCGTTTCCTCGGAGGCCCTTCAGGTACAAGTGTGGCCTCTCCCACATTGGCCTGGCCCCCGCCCTTCTCTATGCCATCCAGCTGGTGGTCACCATTGCAGGGGGTGGGGGGCGTGAGCAGGGAGGGACACTGGAGGCTCCAGGGTCTGTTTCTCCGTGTGGATGTTAGTTTTATTATTATTCATTAATCCGGTGCCTACACACCGGTCTAGTTTATACTTTCTCATATCTAATGTGGATTTCATAATTAAAAACATTTAAAAAGCAGCTGGGGGATAGAGTGGGGAAAATTGTCACATGCTGTCCTTAAAGCAACCACAGCAAAACACTGGTTCACAGGCAGTCTCTCGCTGCCCTGCCCACCCAGAGACAGTTTCCCATCCTCCTCTGCCTGCAGAACAAACTCACAGCCCTCAGACTTGGGTCCCTCTTGTCCAACCCACTCACCCTTCTAGACCTTCATCTTTCACTACTGGTGCTTTCTCTGAAACTCCTGCCCTCACGGCGGCCACCAGCCCCCACACTGCAGTTCTCAGCCCAGCGTGGGTCTGAGGGGCCTCTCTCTCCATCCACCCTCAGCTGCCTGAGCTCTGTTAGGGTGTCACTGCACTGCTGGCATGTCCATTCCCAGCCAGCTACACACATCGCCTGGGACAGATGTGATGGGCAGCACCCAACACTCAGAACCGGGCCAGGCTCACTCCCAGGGGTGCCTCCCCCAGCTGGGGACCAACCTGGGAAGCTGTAGGTTTGAGAACCCCTCTGGTTGCCTGGGGATCCGAACTCACACACACCAGCAGCCAGACAGCCACAGCTGGAGGAGCTCGGGACAAGAGAGCAAGGACAGAGAAAGATCCAGGGCCGGGGCCACCAGCATTCGGCAGCCCCAGTGGCCACCTCAAACTTGCAGGTCTTGCAGCTGAGCCAGAAAGATCTTTGATTTTGTGGCTTTGATACCAAGCTCAGCTCTGTTTATCCTAGAAGTCAGCCCCACATTCGAGCCAAAAATGTGGAACCTTTGAACATTGCGAAGAATCAAACGATGAGCAAATGCAGGGTGAGTAGGGCCTGGCGTCTGCGTGCTGAGGGGAGGCACCTGCCCCAGAAGGCACCGCATGTGCAGGGGGCTGTGGTGGGGCAGGCAGGTGGCTGGTGACGGGAATGCCACCCAGGTTTGCCGGCTGTGGCTGGGGACTGTGCTCTGCTACATCTGCTCCTGGGCCCCAGAGGGTGCCTTTCATCTCCAGCAGTTGTCCGAGCCATGGACTTTTGTAACAGATCCTAGGGAACTCCAGGCCACCATCCAAGGCGCTGCTTTTCTGCCACATAGATATTTAGGAGGCCACTTGGTAATCAGCAAGTTGCTTTGAGAACATGGACTCAGAGCTCAGAGAGGCACTGAACAGGCATCGGGAGAGAAGGCTGAAAACCCCGCACTGGCCTGATAGGCTGGAGTGCCAGGTGCTGTGTCCATTGCTCTCCGACCTCCCCTCTTCCCCTGTAGACTCCATGCTGGCCACACTATCTTTCTTCAGCTATTCTAAATATCCTTGGCTAAGTCACAGCTTTCTCTTAAGTTTCATGCGTCCCTGGAGATTCGCTCAAGACCCGAGTTCACATTTGTCTGGAGTGGGGAGTGACTCATCCCTTCAGAGACTTCTTCAGACAGCCTGTCCCCACTCCTCAGTGACGATTCTCCCAGAAGACATTATCACCTCCACATCTGAGGCACTTGTGGTAACTGCTTTAGACAGACTTGCATGCCAAGTGCTCTCAGTGGGAATGATCGGAACAAAACTATTTTCAGAGCAAGGCAGGGCAGTAAAATTGACTGAATGCGAATGAAAGGCAAGGAAAATGGTGGAAGGGGGAGTACTGGAGAATTTGAGTCCCGGTACACAGAAGGTGGCGAGCTCCACTCACGGACACGGTGCTGGGAGAGGGTGACGGTGCCCGAGGCACGGGAAACTGATGGGAGCCAGAAAAGTGTGGGGGGCAACTGTCCTCTTTACCATGCAGGATCCAGTCGCCCTCTCGGTAAGTCAGAACCCTGAGGTTTCTCCAGTGATCTCACCGAGACAGTGGGGTGACTTTGAATGTGGCAGGACACTGGAGCTGCTGCAACCACCCCACCGCCATAGAACTAGAGAAAGATCTGCGGACGGAAGCTGCAGGGATGAGCCAGAGACAGCCAGATACCGGAGGACCCAGTGAGCCCCTGGAGCAAGCTATGCCGGCTCCACCCCAAGCTTCTCTGTTACATGAGCCAAACATATTTCCTTTCTTGCTTATTAAAGGGAAGAGAAAAGAGAACTTTATTTTTTTTTAAACTTTATTTATTTATTTATTTTTGGAGTTTGAACCCACCACCTCTGGTATATGGGGCCGGTGCCCTACTCCTTGAACCACAGGCACCACCCAAAAGGAGAACTTTAAATGGTGCCACCACTACAGAAAACGGTTTGGTGGCTCCTCAAAAACATTAAACTGAGAATTATCACATGTCCCACCAATTCTACTCCCTGAGTATACATCCAAGAGAATGGACAGTGGAATTTGAACAAATATTTGCATGCCAGTGTTCATGGCAACACGATTCACAATAGCTGAAAGGTCAAACAAACCACAGTTGAATGGATACACAACTGTGTAAATACAAAGGAATATGATTTAGCCATTGAGAGGCATGAAGTTCTGATACATACTGCAGTAGGAAGAGGCCTTGAAACACGAGGCTGAGGGACATGAGCCAGACACAGAAGGGCAAACACCGTGATTTCACCTGCATGACTATTCTGTACTTAGAATAGTTAAACTTGCAGGGACGGATAGTAGGTAAGATGACTAGGGGGTGGAGGATGGGGAGAATGAGTTATTACTTAATAGATACAACTGGTGAGGATGATGGAAAGGTATAATAAACCCTGACTTAGACATTAGTTTCCTGATTGAAAAAAAACTCTCCTTGTCAAAAGTTCAGTTTTGCAAAGTTATATCACAACATCAATGCCATGATCACTATAGTGTTGGGAATACTGTAGTGGCCCCCAACCCCCTAGCAAATGGCTCTTTAACAAAACAGTGTTAAGGGAAGTTACCTTACCAATCACTGGTATGCACCATAACCAGCTCCTTCTCGTGCTCAGGATCCTTTGAGTCTTGTTGCAAACACAACAGTGGCATCTGGCCTGGGAACACCAAAGTGTGATGAAACTTCTAATCTTCATCAAGGGAGCAATTAAGTCCACTCATGCAGTGTGACCTATTACAACAGCTCTGAGCTGGTGCTGATGGGTTTTGAATGTTCTACTTCAGAATCCATCTGCTGTGTCCTTGAACCTGCAGGTAGAGCCTGGTGAATCCTTCCAGGGTCTTGAAAGGAGTTGATGCTGTAGGCCTCCAGGGATTTCCAAACTAAGTCTCTCAGAATGAAGGCTGCCACCCACGAGATTCCACCAGGGTCACACTACCCCATCTGCCAGCTCCTGGGATTTGCAGAAACACAAAAACAACTTTGCATCAACATTCCATCAGAACCGCAGAGTGCATGCCACCAGGCCTCTGCCTGGCCCGAGGATGCACGGGTCTGCCAAGCTTCATTCTGAGCCCTCATGCCTGGGGCACAGCCAGGCCTACTGAGCCCACTTGCTCCGTGCAGGCCCCTGTGCTCATATGGTCTCTTAACGTCCTCAACCTCACACTGTTCTACGTGTATCTTCCCTTTCCTGCTTTATCCTTGGCCTTTGGTCTACCACATCATGAGGAACCAAACCACCTTGTAAACAAACTCCCCTGGGCCATCCTTCCTCATCTTCTCTGGGCTCATGCCTGGGCTCAGACACCTTCTGAGGCCCTTCTGACCTCAATGACCTTGAGTAGTCATCCATTTTTTTCAAGTCTGCATCTGTCAAAAGGTTTGATGGCTCCATACGTTGCAGGCAGGGTCTCACCACATTGAGCCTTGGTCACATCCTGTCTCACTTCCCCACTCCCCTCCCCTTGTTCCCTGAGACTACCTCCCTTGAATGCAAACCCTTAACTTCAGGGTCATTCCAAGGCAGCCCAAGCAAAGGCATTCTAAGGATCCCTGAGGCTAAGGAGGGAAAAGGCATCACCACATGGATATTTTAAACAGTATATAAACAGAAGTTCCTGCCTCCATGAAGCCTACATCTGGAATAGGAGGCTGTGTGAGGCAGAATAATGGCTTCCTAAGATGTCCAAGCCCTAATTCCTGGAATCTGTGATATAGAACATAGCAAAGGAGAATTAAGATTCCAGTTAAATGAAGGCAACTGATCTGCTAGCTTTAAGGAGATAATCCTGGATTATCCAGGTAGAGCCAATGTAATCATAACCGTTCTTAAGAGATGGGAAAAGGATGCATAAGTGTTTTCAGAGTCAGAGAAAGAAATAAGGGAAGTGGGTGAAGCTGGTGACGAGTGATGTGAAGAGGAAGGAGAGGCCCAGGCCAATGACTGCAGGAAGCTTCTAGAAAACAGATTCTGTCTCCAGAAAGAAACGCAGCCTTGCCAACGCCCTGATTTTAGTGAGTCCAGTGAGGGTCACTTTGAACTTTGAATTCCAGAACTGTAAAACAGAAAGAGAATCTATTGTGCTAAGCCACTAAATCTGTAGTCATTACAGCAGCAATAGGAACTAATACAGGAGAAAAAGCAAAAAACAGAATAATTGACAATATTTTATAATAGTATAGATTAAAAACCTACTGTATAAAATAGTGATAAATGTTATGGGGATAATGAGGCAGCAGAGGGGGGACAGGAGGAGGTCAGGGGAGAGGTGACAGACGCAGCTCCAAGTCCTGCCGTCAAGGACAGGTGACCTTGGAGTAGTGTAGCATCACATTTGGGGACTGGCTCAGTCCCCCCTTGCTTTGACTTCTCTGTCACAGTTCTGCACTTGATGCCACAGCCCAATACCTCGGGCATCTCTGGGACCCTGACTTTGCAGCTGGGACTCTAATTACGAATCCACGCTATTATCCACACAAGGTGGTTGGTTCCACCTGTAGCATGGAGCTCTCTGAGCAGTGCCCGGGTTGCACAGACACAAACTTTCAGCAGCCTCAGAATTTTGTAAGATGTTTTCATGTGTAACAAGAAGCTTCTCATGCATTTGCTTGGAGTCCACAAACTTTGGTGGACGCAGCCCATTCTCAGTGGAACACCTCTTGTGGATGTGCTTCAGGATCAAGGTATGAGGAAAGTTTCTCCGTGTGGGAGTCCCCAGTGGCAGCATGACTGGCCCCACCACTGTACAAAAGCAGAGACGCTGCTCACATTCAAATTCATTACCAGCTGAGCACAGCAGCCCGTGCCTGTAGTTCCAGGTATTTGAGGCAGAAGGATAGCTTAAATCTAGGAGTTCAAGACCAGCCTAGGCAACACAGTAGGACTTTGTCTCTAAAAAAATAAAGTAAAAACTGTTACCAGCAGTTGAGTAGCTTCTTGAGTGGAACCTCCGTCCCTGTCCTCCTGAGTCAGTGCATTCAGCGTGTGTGAGCAGATAACCCCACCTGCTGTAGGAATCCACTGTGATTATTCCAGACATGGAGGGAGCTGCAAACAGCCTGCACACCAGGGGGCCTCCAACACAAGGTCTTTCATTGGGGTAGAAAGAGCTCACTAACATTCCCCTTAGTTCAAAGGAGCCTAAATTCAGATACCCAAGGGGACAGAGACACCAACACTGACCTCCCGTGTCCTCCTGATGTGACATAATACACTGCACTAAATCAAGAGTGACTGTGGCTCCCAGGAAGGGCTGCCGTTCCTGTGGCTCACTCACTAAAGCAACTGAGACAGGATGCTGGGGGGTGAATGGTGTCCCCCAAAACACGTTGAAGTCCCCCCTCGCTTTGACTTCTCTGTCACAGTTCTGCACTTGATGCCACAGCCTGACACCTCGGGCATTTCTGGGACCCTGACTTTGCAGCTGGGGCTCTAATTACGAATCCACGTTATTGTTCACACAAGGTGGATATGTGAGAATGTGACCTTATTTGGCAATAGGGTCTTTGCAGATGTAATCAATTTAAATTGAGATCCTACTGGATTAGGGTCTTTGCAGATGTAATCAATTTAAATTGAGGTCCTACTGGATTAGGGTGGCCCTCAATCCAGTAACCAGTGGACTTATAATGGGAGGGAGATTTGGAGACAGAGACACACAGAAGAGGCGTCTCCACGTGGAGACCGAGGCAGAGACTGGAATGATGCAGCCACAGCCAAGGGATGCTAGGAACTACCCACAGGTGGTTGAGGCCAGGAGGGTGGCTCCCTTAGTGCCTCTGGGGGGAATGTGGCCCTGATGGCACACTGAGTTCAGACTGTGGCCTTCAGAGCCTTGGCAGAGTAAACTTCCAGTGTTCTGAGCCACCCTGGTGGCAGGACTTTTTGACAGCAGTCCTGGGAAACGGACACATGAAGGAATCTAGGTGTTCACACCCCATTAGTGTGTATCAGAATCCCTTCATCACAGGCATTTCCTCTGCCGAGGCAAATGAGGTCTAGAGGCAGCCCTTATTAACCAGCTGAAACACCAGCAGAGGCTGATGAACCCACTGTCCACCCCTCCCCAGACCTGAAGCAAAGTCAGGACTCACTTTTTTTCACCACCCCCTTGTTTGTCACTCAGTGGGTCTCCCCGGTGACCACACACATCTGCCCTCCCCAGCTCCAGAGCTGCCCTCCAAAGCCTCCCTCCCATACACCTTTCATGGTCAAAAGGACACATCCAGCCCAGGAGAGCCCAGACGATATGGACAATTCTCAGAGTGACATAACATTCACTGTGAACACCTACAGGCGTGCTAGCCCAGACAAGGACTGACCCGATGACGGTGTCCTGGATCTTGGCCTACTGTGGGCGTTCACACCTAGCAGCACATGTGGCAGGGATGTTTTTAAGCAAACGTATCCTGCGGTGCCTTTTCAATCACTTTTGCTCATGCAGTAGCTTTCTGAGCTCTCTGATCTCATTGGGCCAATGTGCCCAATACAAATGTAAGGTTCCTGACCAGTTGGGCAGACAAGCTCCCCGTCTTCCCTATTTACCTCTCTCTCCTTCCTCTATTCTTTCTTTCTCCAAGATTTAATTTTATTAATTTTGTCTGTTTGTTTGAGACAGGATCTTGCTCTGTCATCCAGGCTGGAGTCCAGTGGCGTGATTATAGCTAACTGTAGCCGTGAACCCTTGGGCTTCAAGTAATCCTCCTGCCTCAGCCTCCCAAGTAACTTGGACTACAGGGGCATGCAACCATGCCCAGCTATTTATTTTACCTTTTGTTGAGATGGGGCCTTGTTATGTTGCTCAGGCTGGTCTGGAACTCCTGGCCTCAAGCAATCCTCCCGCTTCATCCTCCCAAAGTGCTGGGCTTATAAGCATAAGCCACCCTGCCCAGCATATCTCCTAGATTTTATAAAAAGATTTGGGTACAACCCCAATGTTATTGATAATACCACGGAAAATGAATTGTGCAAAGCCAAAAGCCGCGTTTCTGAAAGTCTGTCTTCCACCACTAGGTGGCAGTGATTCCACAGTTTGCTCTCCCTTCCTAAGCAGTTTGCAGGGAAGGGCCCTGATAGTTTCATTCTCTGCCTATTTACTCTAAAATTAAAATCATTATTTTGACATATGTCCTCTACTATTATCTTGAAGAGGTGCAGTTTTCAACTAGTTTGGGCAAATTTACGTCATTACTTTAAATAAGGTATTTTGTGGGTATATTATTAGATAATCTATTTAAACGAATAGCCCCCCCTTTTTTTTTGAGACAGAGTCTCACTATGTCACCCTGGGTAGAGTGCTGTAGGGTCACAGCTCACAGCAACCTCAAAGTCTTTGGCTCAAGCGATTCTCTGGCCTCAGCCTCCAGAATAGCTTGGACTACAGGCGCCAGCCACAATGCTACTCTAGAGACACTAGCTCCGGCTGGTCTCAAACCCGTGAGCTCAGGCGATCTACCCTCCTCGGCCTCCCATAGTGCTGGGATTACAAATATGAGTCACCATGCCCAGCCTGAACAGACTATCTTTTAGAGCAGTTTTAGGTTTACATAAAAATTGAACAGAAAATATGAATACAGTGATTTTCCAAATACTCCTTTGCCAGTTAATAAATGAAACTACAAAAAAAAGAATACTCCTTTGCCACCTCCACATGGTTTCCCCAATTATTATTAACACCTTGGCATGGACATGGTACATTTGTTACAACTGATAAGCCAATATTGATACATCGTTATTAACTCCATGGTTTACGTTAGGGCTCACTCTTCATGTTATACATTCGGTGAGTTGTGACAAATTTATAATGACATGTATTCATTATAGTATCATATAGGACACTTTCATTCCCCTAAACACCCAAGTCCACTATTCTTCCCTCCCTCCCCTTCCTCCATCAGTGGTCACCAGTCTTGACACTGTTGCCACAGTATAGTTGAAACTAGGCAGCACGTAGCCTTTCAGAGCGGCTTCTATCACTCAGCAATGTGCATTTAAGGCTCTTCCCTGTCTTTTCGTGCCTGGATAGTTTGTTCCTTTTTAGCACTGAATAAATATTGTTCCAAGCATAGGTGTAACAGATGGTTTATCCATTCACCTGCTGAAGGACATTTTGGTTGCTTCTAAACTTTAATAATTATGAATAAAGCTACTGTAAACATTTTTGTGTGGACGAAAGTTTTCCACTCATCTGGGTAATTACCACGAAATGAACCAACTTGCTAAAGATACAGAATCCAAACTACTCATGAACTAATGTGGCTTTCGAGGGGGGTGAGTATCTCCTTACAAAGTGTAGCTAAGAGAACCCAAAAGGGTCAGGAGAAGCAGAGGATTCGAGTTGAAATGGTGATTACTTGAAGCTTCTGTATAAGGAACAACCTATGTAGGTATACCAATTGATGCACATGCGTGCACACATACACACATGTTCTCTATACATGCTCAAGTACACAAATACATGCACGTAAACATTCACACTGGTGTACACATAGACACGTGTATATGTATACAGAGACACACGTCCACACATGCATGCACCAAACATATAGGCACATACACATTGCATGTATGCACATACCAGTACATATCTATGTACACACATACACAAACATGCATGCTACAAATGTACACAATGCACACGTATAAATGACACACAGATACACAGGCACTCACACATACACATCTGTACATGTATAGCTCCCAGAATAGAGCAAAAATCCAAATGGCTCTTCCAATGGGTGGAACAAACTATTTGGCAGAAGCCATGACTTTGCTTGTTGAAACTGGCATCCTAGTAAAGCCTTGTCCTTCCAGCGTTGTGGGATCCCTGGGCTGACAGCTGGCTCCTCCCCTATACACAGGGGATGAGGCTACAGATATAATTCAGTAGACACATCCCCCAGCAATTTTTAACCGAATTAAAAATCCAGAGAGATATAGATAACAAAGTGATCATTTAAGATCAGGAAATCTATGACAAGGGAAAAGAGAACAAGGAAGGCCTTAAAGATTAAATACGTACTTGCTTGACTAATTGATGATGCCGGGGAGCAGAGCAATGGTAGCTTGGGCATAGAAGTGGAGGTGGGACGGACTTCAGAGAAGCAGAAGGAAACTTTGGAGAGGAAGGACATGTTCATTCTCTCAAATCTTATCAAATTGCACGGTCCAAATATGTTTAGCATATGTCAGTTACATCTCAATAAAGTGGTTCAAGAACTATGCTGCTCCTCAGGAAGCCACACAGGTCCTGGGGAATCCATGGAAACTGGGGAAACTGATTAGAATGCAAAGCAAAGAGACTCTTTAGTGCCCCCCCCCCAAGGCAGAGGAGAGACAGACACCTGACTGGCACATTCAGTACTCATGGAAGATGGTCTGAAATGCATATTGTATGAGCATTATTGCAGAATGGTTTATTCTATAAGATGGATATACATTTATTCCTGCATTAAGCCAGACAGAGGACTATACTGGCTGTTCCTACATAACATTGCTGTAATGTACCAGCCAGAACTCTGTTCAAGCCCCCTTCCCATCCCAGCTTGCATTGGTAGAAACTCTGAGAAGCAGCCTTATAAAACCTGTGCTTCTGTTTATTGGAGGGGTGTCGTCCAAACCCTTCTCCCCTTCATTCACCCGTTCACTCCTCCTGCAGTCACTACCAGGTTCTGGGTGCTGGGGATGTGCCTGCAATCACAGGGGTCTGCCCTCAAACCACACACAGAGCCAAGTGTCCAATGTTTGCTGTGTGCTTGGCATCGTGCCAGGGACAAGGAGCCCTCCAGGGTTCCTGTTCCCTGGAGATGCACAGTCTGGTGGAGAGGGAGATAATGAAGTAGGCTGTGTGTTTGGCAAATGCAGCATAGCCAGCATTCCATGGGGGACCGCAGACTCTGTCTGTTAGGGAATGTGATGATCCTACTTGGATGCCTGATCCTTGGAACAGATTCTGGTGATTGATTAACTTGAGCATGGAACGAAGAAGGGTCCCCAGTCCTCAACTCTGCTCCTGAACAGAGGGTTCAGTCACATGGCAGCTTAGGTGACCCTCATAAGGAAAGAGGCAGTGCTGCGTGAAGGGACTGGAGGTGGGCATCGAGGCAGAGGGAAACTCAGCTGGTGAGGGGAAGGGGACAGGTTTGGTGCTGTCTGGACTAGGGGGACAGGGGGGTCACTGGGGGAGGGAGCTGTGACAGGGCTCCTGAGCCCCCACCCATTAGTGAGTAGACTGACAGGCCCATTAGAATGAGCAGGTTTGATGGGAAAGATGGTGGCTTTCATTTTGGCCTTTGTAACTTGATGTGTTCTTGCAATGTGCCAGTGTTTCTGTCCTGGGTAAAGCCCAGTAAGTTCCATAGACAGAAGTCCCAGACCAGGAGTTGAGCAGGTTATTCTGGGTGGGAGCAGATGCCTTTTGTGGGGTCTTGTCCATGCCCGATTTGTTGACCTGCCTGGGTGAAGGTCTCCATGGTGGAAGGTAATGACCTCATGGAATGAATGAAAAATATTAAGACTTCTCTTTAATTGGGTTTTGTCAGGAAGGAAGGAAGGAAATGACTCTCTACTGCTTTGTTGTATGTGTTGACTGAGGTGCCTGCTCTTGCTGCACGACTTGGACAGAAGTTGTCACAGGGATGCAATGCACTAGGCCTCCTGATAGGCAGCGGGGCTCCAGGTGGCATGAGCTGACACACCTCCATACATCCTCTCTGCTTCCAGAGTTTTGCTGTGATTGCAGATCCCAAATTTCCATGAAAAGGATTTGAGAATTATAATATCTAGTTTTCAACAGATCTAATCCTCCCAGAAATGAACACATGCCTTATAATAAAGGCACATGCTAAGGGATAGTAGGGAGGTTATTTTTATTATTAGAATTTATTTTTACCTTTTAGAGACAGCATCTCACTCTGTCACCCAGGCTGAAGTGCAGTGGCTTATCATAGCTCACTGCTGCATCAAACTCCTGAGCTCAAGTGATTCTCCTGCCCCAGCCTCCCAAGTAGCTAGGACTGCAGGTGCACACCACCCATACCTGCTAATATTTTAGAAAAATGTTTATAGTGCTGGGGGTCTCACTATGTTGCCCAGGCTAGTCTTGAACTTCTGACCTCAAGAGATCCTCCTGCCTCAGCCTCCCAAATTGCTGAGATTATAGGCATGAGCCACCAAACCCAGCTAGGAGATTTTCTAAAGAAGTAAGCAGAGATGGACTGGGCACCCATAGCACAGTGGTTACGTTGCCAGCCACATACACCGAGGCTGGCGAGTTTGAACCTGGCCCAGACCAGCTAAACAACAATGACAACTACAACAAAAAATAGCTGGGCACTGTGGTGGCACCTGTAGTCCCAGCTACTTGGGAGGTTGAAGCAAGAGAATTGCTTAAGCCCAAGAGTTTGAGGTTGCTGTGAGCTGTGACGCCATGGCACTCTACCCAGGGCAACATAGTGAGACTCTGTCTCAAAAAAAAAAAAAAAAGAAAAGAAAAGCAAGCAGAGATGAATGATAAGAAGGAATACAACAGGCATCACTTCACTCCAGGCCAAGTTATGAGGTTTGAGCCACGATGGCAGTTTAAAACAAATAAATAAACAAACTTAAACCTGCTGCTTTAGGGTCAAGGTAACATTTAACAAGCAGGAAAATCACCACTTTCTGCCAGAAAATTGCACAATAAGAATACTTTGAACACAGGAGGTTGGAAAGATTTCTGTCATTAAGTGATTTTATTGCCAAAAAACGATGTGTGACATCTATAAAAGCTCTCAGATCTCACATTTTAAAACTTGGAAACTCAATTTAAAGGCTGTTAAAAAGCTTCCAAGGGGTTCTGTGGGTTTTAAAATCCAGTGGTGAAACATAAAAACGAACACCTTCCACTTACTTTGTAAGAATAATGCATTGATATCATTCCCGGAGCCAGGAAATGGACATTTACTAAACTCAAGCACAGCCACGAGGCCGCACGTGGCTTGCTGTGAGTGACGCATGCTTACATCACTAAGACAGTTTTACTAAGGAACTGAGAATAACAGGAGATTTTTGGATTCTCCCTAAATAAAATATAATTGTCATTAATTCATTTAGTAAATATTTTTTGAAAGCCCCTTCTATACCCAAGGCATCCTAGGCTGGGCAGAGCATATGCCAGATAAAGACCTTGCCTTCACTGAACTTCTTTTCCAGAGGAAATAGGAATAAAAACTCAAGAAACATTTAAAATTGTGTTTGTGGCTGAGCACGGTGGTTCATACCTGTAATCCTAGCACTCCGGGAGGCCAACACTAGTGGATTGTTTGAGCTCAAGAGTTCAAAACCAGCCTGAGCAAGAGTGAGATCCCATTTCTACAAAAATGGACAAACTAGCCAGATGTGGTGGCAGGCACCTGTAGTCCCAGCTACTCAGGAGGGGAGGCAAGAGGATTGCTGGAACTCAGGAGTTTGAGGTTGCTGTGAGCTATGACACCAACGCACTCTACCCAAGGCAGCAGAGTGAGGCTCTGTCTCAAAAAAAAAAAGAAAAGAAAGAAAGAAAGAAAAAAATTTGTATTTATTTCTCTTTTCCTACACTTTCAAAATTCCTATTTCTTTCTTTTTTCAATTTTTATTTTTGGGAATTCATCTTACAAAATTCCCATTTCTATTTACATTGTATAACATGCATTGACTATATTATGAATATGTATAGAGTAGGGAGACAGGTAAGTCATAAACAAAAGTGTTTTTAACAGTGTATTATATAACGTACACCATTTCACAGCTTTAATTAACAATTTCATGTTATTGTAGATTATCTGTCTACATTTCTCTGTTCATATACGATGTAATAACATATATTTATATACCATATTGTATGGTATATAACAGATACTATAGATTATGTTATAGTATGTTACACTTATGATAGTTTTCATCTATTAAATATATACACGTATTGTAATGCGAATAGCATAATTACACACAGACATTTATTATTACATATTTGAGCACTGTATGTGTATATTTGCACGGTATACTCACATATATACATTTATATCCATACATTTGGGTGTATACATAACCCTCCTATATTTTTCTAGTCCGTCTGCTTTCCCACATCCCCACATCACTTCCCGTTTCCTTCTCCGGCCTTACACTCGTCCTCACGCAGCTTCCTACTTCTCTGAGAAGATCTGAACAACAACAGGGGGCTCTGCCCAGCCCTCCACCCTTCACATCACTACCCAGGGGGTGCACGCTGCGTCTCTCAGCGGCCTGAGCGGGTCCGCCCTTCCACCTACGCCCACTGTCCACCCACGCTCAGGTGCCCTCCACGTTCTTCTGCACGGTGGTGGCCCCAGAGACTCCCTCTCCCCTGGTCCTGAGGCGTCCCTCTGTGCCCAGCGCCTTGACCCCTCCCCCTATAAGGAATAGAGCACCCCTTCCCCACCCCCTCCCCACAGCCACGCCCCATCTCCCTGTCCCCTCTGCAGCACAACTTTTGGACAGAGTTGCTTAAACTCATTTTCTCCAATTCTCCTTCTCCCGACAGATTTTTACCTCCCACTCTTTCTCCAAAATGTCCCTTCCCAAGGTCAATAGTGACTTACAAACTTTGAAATCTAAACTCAGTCCCTCATCCTCCCCAAAACTGACCTTTCAGCAGCCCTGGACACGGAGAGCCCCTGCCCCTCCGGGAGCCCTTTCCAGCCTCGGCTTTCAGGACACCAGCTCGCTGGGGTTCTCCAGCCTCTCCCAGCTCCCCCATCCCCAGGAGCGCTGCTGACAGATGTCACTCGTCGACTCTCCTCTGCTATAGCTCCACTCAGTCCCTGGGACATCCCCGTGGCCCCGTGGCGTCAGGTGCCATTTAGTGCCAAACCTCCCAAATGTCTGACTCCAGCTTTCTCCCTCCAACTCCAGCCGGCCAGCTCAGAGACAATGTCACTTTCGCCTGCAAGAGGAGCTAATGACGGCTGCCCCGGCTGCCCTCTCCTACCGTCCATCTCATCCACTTTGGCTGCTCCCTCGTGGCTGCTCAGCCCAAAGCCTTGGAGTCAGTCTTGACACCTCTTTTTCTCTAACTATGGCAGATAAAGTAATAGTTCCCACAAAAATGTCTTCACCCCCAGTGCCTGAGAATGTTACCTTTCACATATCACATCTGCAGGTGTGATTAGATTAAGGATCTGGGTGAGGGGGATGATCTTGGATTATCCAGATGGGCCCACTGCAACCACAAGAGTCCTTACAAGGGAGGCAAGACGGGCCTGAGTCAGGGGAGATACGATCAGATGAGGCTGATGAGCGACTTGGGACTGTGAGCCGAGGAGTACCGTGGTCTCCAGACCCGGGACAAAGGCAAAGAAGGGGAATCCCTCTGTGCTTACAGGGAACACAGCTCTGCCGACCCATTCTGGACTTCTGCCTTCCAGAAGACAGAAGAAATTTGTGTTGTTTTAGCTACTGGTCTGTGGAAATCTATTACAGCAATCACAGGAAGCTAATAGACCAAGAATATCTAGTTGACTGAGCCTTCAAATATGGAGAGAATCTTACCACTTTCTTACCACTTCCAGTCTGCCATCCTAATCCCACTTCCCACCACATGGGCTCCTCCTGCCTGGCCTCTGGTTTTCAGCCCAGTCCCAACATGTCTCCCAAGCGGGTCTTCCCCACCATTGAAAGTCAGATCATGTTAGTTACTTTCTCTTCAAATGCTCCACTGGCTCCTTGTCCCAATGAGGGTGAAGCCCAAAGTCCTTACTGTGCCCCTATGAAGCCATAAATGATCTGACTTTATGGCACCTCTGACCTCAACACTACTCACTACCTGGGCCACTCACCCCAGCCCATCACAGCTGTGCTCTAGTCCTTCAACAGGCCAGTAGCTGCTGCCCCAGGGCCTTTGCATGTGCTCCTCTGCCCAGAATGCTCTTCCCCAAAGTAGGCATGGCACTCTCTCCTTTCCTCATGGTTTTCCCTCCTTGCCCTAGCCCAAATCCCTCTCCCACCTGAATTTCCAATCCCTCTTCTTTGGTTTATTTTTTGTTCCTTAGGACTTATCAACATACATCAATACCTACATGCTGTATTTGCTTATTTTATTAATTGTCCATCTCTTCCCTCCCTTGCACAACCAGCATTAGAAAGTACACTTCATGATGGCAGAGATTTTTATCTGTTTTGTGTTCTGTTAGGCTCCAGCGTCCAGACGATGCCCTGCACATACCATCCCAATAAGAGGAAGAGTCCCCCAAGTCAAAGTCAGGATGAGGTCAGGCCTGGATGAGGCCGTCTTGGTGTTGCTACTTCAGCCCTCCTCCTGGTGAGCTGAGTACACAAGCACTAAGCACTGTTAGACTTTATTACCAAATAAGATGTGGCTCCTAGGCTCTAGAAGGGACCCAGCACAGAAGACAAAAACAGTCCCTGAGGAAGGACATGGGGAGAAAGATGTCAGATATCTCATCCCAACCCCCTACAGGAAATCTCTCCTCCTAGAATATGACAATGACATCAGCTGGATCTCAAGACAGGCTAGCCCAGCATACGCAGGTGGCTTCTAAGGACAGTCAATAGGCCAGCAATAGGGTGGGATGAGTCATTAATGTGTCGTCCATCTCTCAATCCAAAGAAGAACTTATAACAAGCAGAATAGCTAACAGTCCTGCACCCAGACTTTGCCCTAGAAGCTGGCTGGAAGGAAGATGCCTGTCATTCACTTGTTATTTTGTATCAAAAGATTGTATTGTAGGAGAAAAGGGGGCCTCAGAATGGAAGACCCAGCACCAAAAGAATGTGAATCCTTCCACTCTGGGCCCCTTCCTCTGTGGCAGGCACGTCTGGGCGTTGTTTGTAGCCCCTGCAACATCTTGGGGAGGAAGCCACTTACAGCACCTTCTCCTGCGCAGAATCTTAGAGCCATCAAGTGACTTCCCCTAGGCCGTGAGTTAATGAAGAATCAAACTGGAATTTGGACCAGATATATCTGGTTTCCAGAGCTATATAGGAGAGTGTGTGATACTACCACAGGAGTAATGGTTTGAGATCAAAATGAAGAAGACATTTGGAACAACAAAGCTCACTGAAAATGCCTGGGCAGCTAACTTCCAGGAGTGGACACCTATAAACTCCTGTGCCCAGGCTCTACTTCAGAGGGCTTCGAGATGGTTCAAAAGGGCAGCCTGGCTTCTGATGGCCTTGAGATGGTTCAAAATGACAGCCTGGCTTCTGATGACCTCAAAATGACAACCTGGCTTCTGGACAGCATTGTGTGGTCCAGCTCTGAGGCTCTTCCTGAGGCCCGCCTGCCTTTGGCTACCATGAGCTGCCCTATATCCTTAAGTTAAATTCTTTCTTGTTTAAACTGCCTTCAGAGGTCTTGATTATTTGCAGCCAGAAGAATCCTAACTCATACAGAAGTCACAGGAGTATCAACACACTTAAAAAAGAACTTAGAGGAATGTCAAACTCAGTGAACTTCCTTTCCAAACTTGGAAAGGCAAAGTAACCAAATTCCAATATTTTCCCCAAAACTAAATTTATAACTGGCTTTGTGAATTAGAAAACGTCAGACAACCATCAAAAATAGCAGGACTTTCTAAGAGTTTGTTTTAAGAGTGAACCTTGAGTGGTGAAAAAAAGGTTCTATTCTCTAAAATAAAACAAACCAAAGCAAGAACAACAGGGTAGCATGATTTTTTTTATTCATTTTATAGATGGTAACAAAACAGAAACTTTCGATTGAATTATCTAGGGTGTTTATCCATTTGAGCAGTCTTTGGAACTGTTCATTCTTTGTAAAAGCAAACCCCAGAAAGTTGGTAATTTGCTGTCTACCTTAAATAACAGTTTTAAATGTCTATAATTTCTCAGAACGGGTGGAAATACCCTTGGTTTGTTTAACAAGCATTCAGCAAGTGTCTACTGCACACAGCCCCCTTCAATTTCCAGAACAAAATAGGAAGTAATGGAAAGTATCTTTGAGGAAAACTTCCCCACCTGGCAAATGAATAGGCTAGTTAGTTTATCGGCAGGCATGTTTGCAGAACTGGGCTGCAGGAGATGTGAGAGACAGGTGCTAAGAACGGAAATAACCGCACGTGGCTTTCTGAGCACCTCTTCTGCTTTTATATTTGGTGACTGCAATGGCTGACATGGAGGAAGTATATGGAAAGGAAATGAATGCGAGGTTGTGGGTGATATTAATTAAATTTGCGCCCCGCCCTTTTTTTCTTTTCTTAAGGAACTGCTGTTCTTTATGTATTTTGATCCCTTTCCCTTTCAGGAATCTGAGGATCTGGATCGAACCAGCTCCTCTGAGCCAATGAGAATGGTGGCCTCTCTAATTAGACAGATGCCATGGCAGGAAGCAGGAATAGATCTTAGGTTCTGGTTCCACAGCTGGTAAAAGAGACACAGTTAACACTTCCCAGAGAACGTGTGAGGAATGTGTACACGTTTTATGGTGGTGCAGCCTCTTAAATGATTATCCCCAGGTTTAGTTGATTTCACCCATAGAAATGTCTGCAATTCTATTCAAGGAGTATGTTTTGTTTAGTTTCTGCCTGTGCTGTTGACAGTTCACAGATTCTCTTCTTTCCTCCCTGAGGGAGGCTGTGGAAGGTGGTGATTGTGTGAGTGAAAGCGTAAGGCAGAGCCATCCACCTTTCTTAAATTAGAAGGCATGGTGAGGAAGCAGCTACTGTCCAATTTTATTTTCTAACCGGAAAGAGGAATGTGGCATTGTATTACTACATATGTGACCTGCAATAGGGCAGGAGTCCTGGATACCCTGTTATGCATGGCATGATAATAATCGCATTTTCGGAGAGCTTCTTGTCATTTTGCTCTGATATTTTGAGATATCACCCAAACATCATGCCCAGTGTTGGCCCTGGGTGTCTCAGAGTGTGCCCTGCATGACTGTGCTGGAAAGGCCGCACTCCAGCCTCAGAGCACACTCTCTGCTCTTCACTTGGAACCTGAGCATCTATTACCTACTGCTCTCAATCGCCTTACCTCTCTCTTTCCGCTTCTTTTCCTCTGCCCTTATTTTCCCTCTCGCCCACTTTTTGCCATCCCGTTTTTTTGTTTCCTTCCCATGTCTCTGTTTCCTGCAGCCTCGTAGAGCAGAGGCAGTGCTGGAAGGAGAGCCCAACTGGGTCCTGCTTTGCCATCTGCTGCCTGTTTACTTGTGTGAAGGTCGTTTACTTTATGAGCCTCAGTTCTAAGAATCTGCAGTAATAACACCTTTTGGTGAGGATGATGTGTTAGTTTCTGTGTTACATCTATTAACTAAGAGCTAGTTAATGTAACTAGTGTTACATCTACTAACTAAGAAAAGACCAGTGTTATTACTGAAGTGAAACAATCTTTAATAGGTCTGGTTCAGTGAAATGAGAAACATCATCTACTTCGTAGCCTGGGGGACAGGGGGATGGAGAGGAAAGAGGTGGGAATCTGCAGACATGGAGGGAATATTTGACTTGGTTTGTGTCTGAGTCATGGCCGGCTCCATTCCAAAGTCAGTTACAGCTAACTTTGTCTTCATCACTTGCCTAAGGTTGTAGTTTGGCTCCTCTTATTACCGTGGTGAGAGACAGCTGTGAGGGCTTGCGCTGCCTGTATTTCGGGTTTCTGTTTTGCTAGTGCTTTCTTTTCCCTGGAATGACTAGTTCATCAGGCCTACTTTGCATGCTGTAAGCGGCTTACAGTAAGCCGGCAATGAAAGAGCGGACTGTCCTAAGGATGAGAACAACACAGACCCACCCAGCAACGGGTTGGCTGGGCATTGTTTTTCCAAAACCGGTGCCTCATCCCTTTGTTACCCCTTTCAGAATGCCTGGCTGAGTTTATAGACAGCTTTCAACTTTGCAGTGTCATCCACCCTGCTGCATTTTATCCGATGTCTGTTGGCCTTTATAAAAAAAATACGCACATCATAAAAATTCATCCTTAACATTCAGTGATTTTTAGTATATTCAGAAAGTTGTGCAAACATCATCACTATTAATTTTTGAACATTTTCTTCACCCTGAAAAGGAACCTTGTACCCTGTAGCAGTCATTCCCTAGTCCCTTCTTTCACAGGGGCTAGCAACCATGAGTCTACTTTCTGTCTCTATAGATTTGCTTATTCTGGACATTTTGTGTAAAGGGAATATTATTGCGGCCTTTTGTGACTGCTTTCTTTCATGTTTTCAAGGTTTCTTGAAAGGTTTCTTTCTATATGTTTTCAAGGTTCATCCACATTGTGGCATGTATCAGCCCTCCATCCTTTTTATGGCTGAATACTATTCCACTATATGAAGATTATATATATTATATATATATATTGGATTATCATATATTATTATTATTATATATATATAATCCATTTACTAGTTGACGAACATTTGGGCTGTTTTCACTTCTTTGCTATTATGAATAATGATGCTGACGTGTACCAATTTTGTGTGGACATATGTTTTCATTTCTCTTGCAGAGGAATTTGGGGGGTCATATAGTAAGTTTACACTGAACTTTTTGAGGAACTGCCAAATTATTTTCCAAAGTGTCTGCAGCATTTTACAATCTCACCAGCAATGTACTGTGGTTCCAATTTCTCAACATTTTCACATGACATTCTATTTTATGAGTCATCTCTGATGGGTATTACTACTCCTCTTGGATTTAAGCCCCTTGAAGGCACACACTGCCCTAACATTGTCATAATAAAACCATAGAGCCTTGCACGTGGAAAGTTCTAAATAAATCTCAGCTATTTGGTGCTTATAATTTTATTATAATTAGTTGCTCCTCTAAACTAGAGGGTAAGTCTATTTTAGGAGAAAATACAAGTCTAATTTCACAACCTTCAAAGAACCTACCACATAAACAGAGATATCAGTTAATAAGTATTTACTGGATTCTCACCAGATACAACCTCATGGTTTTAATAATAGACAAGAAAACCGTGATTCAGGTTATTTGTCCAAGTAATTAAGAGCAAAGGTGAAATTCAGACCTAAGTTTTCATTGTATCATACTATCCTTTACAATGAAATAATTCTGTTTTGCAGGAGAGATATCTGCTTATTCAAAGTCCTCTGTTCTCCCTCTATAAATTTCTGAAAGGACCAAAGATTTACTTGTTTTGTTATCTCCTATTATACATAATATATAATTGTATCTGGAAAAATAGCTTCTTATTGTATGAATTTTGGGCAATGGTATAATTACTAGTAAGATAAATTATGAAAATAAGATATTGTTATCATGGACTAGTTCTGTCCTTATTTGCGATTATATCTGATAATACACGGTAAGCATCTAACCCCTTGTCAATAGCCACAGAACCATAGCCAGGACCAGGTGTCACTTAAAACCCCCAGAGTTGGCCCACGTGCCTCAAAATGTCACTGCATAGGAACCAAAAAAGCACTGCCTTTCCAGCTATGGTCCCTAGGGCCAAGGGCCATGACACTGCCTGGCGCCTTCCCCTGGCACCAGCTGTCAGAAAAACGGAACTAGCTCAAGAGGACTTTGCCCCTAACCAACATGGCCTCCCTGAGGCTTAGGGTTTTGGGCGGCAGAAGGAGGATCACGTGAAGAAAATTCCGTTCCTCTATTGGTCTTTTCTCCTGGAAGGGCGGGGTAAGATAACCCAACGCAGGCCGGCCTTAAAGAGACCACCACTAGGTCCGCAGGTGCGCCGCCCTTGGGGCTGCGCGGGCCGGGCGCAGAGCTGGGTTTCTGCCCCTCCCTCGCAAAGCGGAGGCAGGCGGGGCCAGCTCTGGGAGGCCTCGTCGCGGGAGCCGTGGAGAGCGCCAGCTGCCGGTAGCCGCGCGATCCCCAGGGGGTTAACCGCGGAACCGGTGGCCGCGGCGCTGACGGGGGAGCGGGAGGCTCTGGTGCGCGAGCCCGGCGGAGCCAGTGGGGGCGCACGGGGACTCGCGGGCGCGAGCGCGAGCGCGGGGATGGAGGACGGCGTGGCCGGGCTCCGGCTCGGGGCGGCGGCGGAGCCAGCCGAGGCGCGGACTCGGCCCGGGGTGACGCTGCGGCCCTTCACGCCCCTCTCGGGGGCGGACGAGGGCGGCGGCGACTGGAGCTTCATCGACTGCGAGATGGAGGAGGTAGACCTTCAGGACCTGCCCAGCGCCACCATCGCCTGCCACCTGGACCCGCGCGTGTTCGTGGACGGCCTGTGCCGGGTGAGGGCCGGGCCGGGCGGGCCGTCGGGGCGGGAGGGCGGACACTTGTTGCCTGGAGGTAGCGGCGCCTGTCACAACCCCTAGGTCCGGGCCGCGAGCTGGGCGGGGCAGAGAGGGGAGGCAGGCGACCCCTGGGGACTCTGCGACGCCGCCGGGCCTCCGGGCTGTGCAGCTCTCCCTCCCGGCAGGGGTGGAAGGCGGCGGCTACTGGAGGGTTCTGTGTCCCCGAGCCCCTCCTGGGTGCGCACAGCTCACGAGTGGTTTCCAGAAGCTCTCCCTGAACCAGGGCTCATAACCGCCTCCCAGCGAAGCCCCTGTCTGTTCCCGGGTGTCGCTCAGGTGGGGGTCGACGCAGCAATAGACCTTCTGGGGGGTGAATTAGCACCAGAAGCTTCTGAGGAGCTCGGACTGTCCCCCTGAGCTTTTGCCATCGCCCTTCAATTACTCTCTAGAGGAGGGGGTCACCTCATTTAAAGGGAGGAGGAAACAGACGTTGAGCGGCGACGTGACTCACTGTTCATAAATAGGACGACGTTTCTGCATTCTCAATCTGCACTATTGGAAGAAAAGCCAATGTTTGGGTGAGGATCTGTGGTTGCTCATTACCCTGCGGTTGGCCAGTTTTGGTGGAATGGTGTTAGGGGGAAGCGGACTATTTTGTAGGCCTGTAATATACTTAATCCGGAATCTTGCTCCCTTGATGGTGTGACATACCCATCGGGGACACTCAGTAGATATTCTTTTACCTCAAATCTGCACCACTTAAGACACTTTGGACGGTGAGGGGGCAGGTATGAGTAATCAATGATGGTGGTGGGGAGGAGGAATTTATTTCAAATCTGTAATTATTGTGCAGAATAAAATTTGGACAATGTAGGCGTTGCGAAATGAAACCTGTTTTTGAGAGATGCCCCCTTAGGGGAGCAGCTGTCAAAAAAAGAAAAAAAAAAGCAGTGCTTTCAGTGCTTGGCTCTGGGTCTACTTACACTGTCAAAGAACTGTAGCTGAGAGCTGCTGCCAATAGAACACCATTGTGAAACAGAGAGTGGTGTGCTTAGGTCTCATTTATTTATAATTTATATACCCATTTACTTTCAGAAGGGAATTAGAATGACTGCATGTTTAGGGAAGCTTCCAGGCATGCTTTCTAGAGCAACAGTCGTTAGGAACTCAGGTCTTACTGATCTTGATGAAAGCCTTCTCTTCTCTATGTGGGGTGAGTGCCAGCCAGCATTTCAAGCCCTTTTCTGAGGAGTCCTAGTCTATAGGGGTCTATAGCAAGGTCAAGTCATGTAAGACAACACTCATTTGTTTGGTTATCTAGCAGTTCATAGTTTTAGAACTTTTTCTGTGTTGGGGACAATCCCAAAATTGTATCCTATGAAAATGTGCCTGCTTTGCTATTTATTTATTTATTCATTTTTTTGAGACAGAATCTCACTATGTCACCCTTGGTAGAGTGCTGTGGCATCACAGCTCACAGCAACCTCCAACTCTTGTCTCAACCTCCCAAGTAGCTGGGACTACAGGTGCCTTCCATAGCACCTAGATTTTTTTTTATTGCAGTTGTCATTGTTGTTTAGCAGGCCCGGGCCAGGTTCAAATCCACCAGCTTCGGTGTATGTGGCTGGCACCCTACTCACTGAGCTACGGGCGCTGAGCCTGATAGCTATTTATTTTAACAAATATTTATTGAGACTCTGCCATGAGCCCGGCCCTGTTCGAGGTTCTGAAGCTACTTCAGTGGATAAAATAGTATTCCTGCCTTCAAAACCGATGTTTTTGTTGGGGGAAACAAATAATAAACAAATGTTAAATACATCAGAAGGTATGGACTATAGGAAAAAATAAGACTTGGAAGGCTGGAGGATAAGATGATATTTTGAGCAGAGAAAATAGGCTAGTGCTGGTCCATTCATTCATTTATTCATTCTGTGCTATTGGCTGGATGTTTACTCTGGTCCAGGCACTTTTTAGGCCCAGAGGAGAGTGGTGAGTGTAACAAGTTCACTGCTTTTAAGGAGCTTAGCTTATGGCAGTTGAAGAGGAGACAAAAAATAGTAAAAAGCAAGTGAACAAGGTCATTTCAGGTCATGATAAGTGCAATGGAGAGAAATTAAACAGGATAAAGTGATAGAGAGTGATGAGGAGGGGCTGGGGGAGAGCCGTCAGGTCCCAAGAGGTAGATACACTGTGGGGTTTTTAAGAGGTTTTGCTGAAGAGCTAGTGAACTGGGGCAGGTCTAAGGGAACTAATAGGGGATGTCCAGGCCTGCAGCCATGAGCACTAGCTGAAAGCTGGAGCTAGGAGAGAAAGTCTCATGGCGCCGACCTTACAGGAGGAGCTACCTAGCAGGGGCTATAGACTGAGGTGTGGGGTTGAGATACTAACCCAGGAAGCAGGCAGGGAAGAAATACCTAGGCCTCTGATCTCATTGGCAGAGCTCAGAAGGAGAAGGCAAGGGAGCCCAAGCAGTAGAGTACATAGGTAGAGTCAGCTTCCAGGGCCCAGAGAAGGGATCAGTGGACAGTGTGGATGAGGAGGAATCAGTGGGGAACCACTTCAGGTGAAGTGGCCTGGGCTGAAAAGCAGAAGCTCCTTGGGGAGATGTTTGTGTGCCTGGCATCCAGAGGGCAAGCAGATGCAAGAATTCTGATGCAGGGGGGACTTGGTATATTTAAAAGGAACAAGGGGTTGGCCTGGCAGTGTTGATTGAGATGTCAGCAGTTGGGGGAGAGGGAGTAATGTTAGGTGGGACAAATAGCCAGGGAATGTTCCCATGAAGGCCAGGAATGGGAGAATGGCATGCAGAGGGAAGGGTGTAAGTTAGAAGGAAGCCAGGAGGAACCTGGAACACTGGTTGGGAGGTCATTGCCGTCATCCAGGGGAGATGGTTGGACTAGATGGTGGTTTTGGAGATGGAGGAAGGGACAGACTCCCCTTTCCATGTGGAGGATCAGGAGCTTCAGAATGAGGGTGGGGCTGGGATTGTGCACAGGTTGCCCATTCCTCAGATCCCATCAAATGTATAGCAATAGGTGAAGACCTCAAAACCGACTGGGCTGAGAAAGTCCCAGTCCCCAAAGGCAAATAGATCTGTGCAATAGGCAACCTCAGACCTAAAGTCATGGCAGGTGGTTGATAAGCCTTCCAGCTAGTAGATAGGTTCTCCTTCAGCTAAAGCCATTCCTCTGGGTGGGAAGATGTGGGCTTATTATTAATTTTGGTGTGTCACCTGTAGGTGGTGTAATGAAAATATGGGTCAACTTCAGGTTGATTGTATCCAGCCTTGAGACAGATCATTAGCAGCAGTGCTGACAAAAGTCCCTGTGGTGTGGCCATCCCCTCTCCTTAGCCTGTCTTTTGGAGGGACTCCCTGGAGGTGACAGTGTGAGCAGACGGGGTCAAACATATGTTCACAGATCCTGTAACCTTAGTCTTAAAGGAAAGAAAGAAGTTCACCTGAGCCACTAATTCTTTTGGGAATTGACATCGGAAGCTGTTTTTTCATTGTAACAGCTTGGTCTGATATGTAAGATTTATTTTTGTCAGTTCTCAGCCTTTTGGCTAAGATCAAGTGTAAGATTTGTTCTTGTTACCTGGATCAGCATCATTATTGTAAATAATTTATAATGTATATCTTAATGTTTATCTAAAAAATAACCTGTATCATTAATTCAAAATAATATTAGAGAGATTCATGCTGTTACGAATGAATGAAAACTTTTATTAAAATAAGATTATTTTCTGTTTGCACAAATATTTGCTTAACGTTTTCCATTTCTGTATTCTTTTTGTGATCCTTTTTCCTTTTCTACTTAGAAAAGCAAAGCAGTGCTTTGAACCAGTAATTACATGTGCTTTGGATTGCTGACAAGGGTTCGTTGGTTCCCTAGAATAAGAGTTTATTTAGTCATCACCAAGTTAACCAGGAATTTGAGAGTTCTCAAATAGTATTCTTTTAGTTTCCAAGCAGTAAACATAGTTCCATGTCGTAATGGACATGAATACTTTTTTTTCAGTTGTCTGAAACGTGAATGTATATTTGATTGATGGAGCTTTGCACGAAGGCTATGTCGGAAAATCATAGAAAATTTTATGATTTTCTAGTGAATAAACTCATTTTTCTTTAAAAGAAACACTTAAGATTTGTGATGGTTGCTTTCATGACTGTAACAACAAAATATTCTGATCAGCCCAAAAGGAGTGTAAGTGACATCCTTGAATTCTGTGTATCAGTGGAGATCCCTGAGCAGTGCTTCCAACCTTAGCTGCACATGAGAATCTTTCAAAATTTTCCATGGCCAGCCCATGGCACACCAATCCCAATCTCAGGGGCTGGGATCTCCAGGAAAACGCCCCTGGTGATTCTAATTCGTAGTCCAGGCTAAGAACCATCATCCTAGCGTGAATGGGTTTGTCCTGACCAGAGGCTTTGTTATATCCTGAAAGATAACTGAAAAATTGATAATTAGGTCCCCCTTCTAGCCAGCTAACTTACCATTCTGTGCCTTGGTTTTTTCGAGTTTGAAATAGGAGTTGGGCTCAGGGTCTGGAGCTGTCCTTCTCCCACAGTGCTGTTGACTTTGTAGTGTGAAGGCAGGAGGCCTGTTGGCTGCCGCAGGACACGTGAGGTCAGAGGACTTTGCTTTAACATCGGGCTGCCTCCCTTTGCCTTTGTGGGTGCTGCTCACTCTCCCCCCAAAGGACGGATCCTGGACTCAGTCCTGACAAGCCATCATTCAATAGTAATTTGACGATGGAAGTGTTTTCAAGGCCTAAGGTGGCATAGCCGTACAGTATTTCTGCCCCTAAGGTTGTACATACTTGGACACATTTCTGCCTGTTCCTATTCTAAGTCAGTCTGTCGTAGCATATTGTAAAATGTGACATCCTAGCAGGAGAGTAACAGTTGGGTTCCGTTACCCTGGAAAATCCAGGCAGTGTTAGGCCATTTTCAATTTTCACCCTAGTGTGAGGGTGAGGCACATGGTTTCTCAGACTCAAATTGTGAATAAAATTTTCCTTCAGATGATCTTCTCCCCAGCATGGGATGGTTTAATTTATTTGGGAATGTTCAGAATGTTGTGTGTTAAAAAATTCTACATGTTACATATGTTCGGTTTATTTTAGAAGTTACCCGCTATTTCTCTAATTTTAGAGTTTCTGGCTCTTAAATAAAGCAAATGTTTTTCCCACCCATAGGTTCTTTTAATACCTCCTTACCACTCCCTTCCCTCCCTAACAAGTGTTTGGTTCCCTTTTCAGCTCAATCTGCCACCACCATACATTGCTCAAAGCAGTTTTTTTTTTTTTTTTTTAAGTGGTTTTGAATGTTACTGCCTGCAACTCCGGACTTTTCAAATCTCAGGACAATTACATAAGGGAACAAGACAAAAAGTCGGCTTTGTGCTAGAGCAAAACAGCCAAAGCAAAGGCTGTGGGTTCCAGCATTTATATTTCAGGGTGCATTCTTCATTTCTTTCCTTTTGAAAAAAAATATATAATCTACTCTTTTTTATACCTATCCCTGAGGGACCCATTTACCCAGGTCTGCAAATGCATCCCTCCTGATAATCATACCGGTAATTGTGCATACATGGGGTGGGGGGCAGATAGCCCCCTCAGTGCACATTTTCTATGCAGAATTGTTAGGACTCATTTCAAGAACTGTGAGGGCATGCCAGTCATTTGAAATACAGTTCAGTTATGAGAGAGAATTTTTTTTCTCTGTAAGGACTAATCACTATCAAAACATGGGGACAGTCAGTGAGACCCTCGATGACTCATGTGTTCTCTGAGCATTATAGAGTCCTACAATGGCAGTGGGAAGTACAAATGGCCCTTCTGCCCTTCTTGGGAAAAACAAACGATTTCAAGAAATAATATTGGGAAAATAGTAATTACCTGAACTCAAACTCTGAAACTGGGGGAAGGATTAGCTTCATGTTGTGTAAATTTCAGTCATTGTAGAAATCTTTTGCTATATTTAATTTAGTTGGAGTAGGATGGTTTTATTTATTTATTTCCACCTCTAAAGACTTAATTGGGTTTAATATGTTCACTTCCCCCAACAAAGTCTATACGTGACAGGCAGTTCAGAGTGGTGGTTAAGAGTCTTGGCTCAGCGCCTGTGGCTCAAGTGGCTAAGGTGCCAGCCACATACACCTAAGGTGGTGGGTTCGAATCCAGCCCAGGCCCGCCAAACAACAATGGCGACTGCAACCAAAGAATAGCCGGGCATTGTGGCGGGTGCCTGTGATCCCAGCTACTTGGGAGGCTGAGGCAGGAGACTTGCTTGAACCCAGGAGTTGGAGGTTGCTGTGAGCTGTGATGCCATGGCACGCTCTGTCTCAAAAAAAAAAAAAAAAGAGTAGGGGTCTTGAGCAAACTTTGCCCCTTCTGCAGTGTTACTGGACAGCTGTTTACCTGGCCTGTGCCTTTGTTTCCCTGCCTATGGAATGGGGCTGTTAATAGCACTTACATCTTAATGATACACATAAAATACTTTTTCAAAATGACTGGGTCACAGAAGACATACAGTGTAGGTTAGAGTAGTAGTTACCTACTGCTGCTCAACAAACTAAACCAACATAGGGGCTTAAAGCAATGCATGTACGTGCCCTCACAGTTTCTGTAGGTCAGGGATCTGGGCATGGCTTAGCTTTGGGTGTGGTTCAGCCTTGTGCCTGTACCTAGAATTCTCTCCCAAGGCTGCCATAGAGTCTCGGCTGCAGTCTCATCTGAAGGCTGGGCTGAAGGGGGCTTATCCACGTCTAGGGGGCTTATCTCACTCATGTGGCAGGGACAGGACTGGATTTCTTGTGGGTTGCTAGACTGAGAGCCTCAGTTCTTTAGTGGTTGGTGGCTGGTGGCTGGAGGCCTCCCTCACCTCCTTGCCACATGGGCCTCTCATAGGGTGGCACACAGTGTGGCAGCTGGCTTCCTTCAGAGCAAGCAAGATGGAATGGGATCCACAGTCTTTTTGTGACCTAATTCTGAAGTGGTCTCTTATCACGTTGCTTTATCTGTTCATTAGAATCAAGTCAGTAAGTGCATATCACACTCAAGGAGACAGAATTGCACAGGGGAGTGAATACCAGTGGGTGTGGATCCCCAGGGCCCATCTGACAGGCTACTACCACAGTTAGATATTTACTAGCACATTTTTTTCTTTGTAAACTTTTTTGACTTCTATGGATCAGTTAAATGTTTAGAAATGTTTATTAATATTATTTTCTAATCTGATCTTTTTTTTCTTTTTAGCTTCAATTCCATAAAAGAATACAGTTTTTGCCTCCTTGATTTAACATAAAACACCCCATTTATAGGATTATAGCTAGGTTATTAAGTTTCTAAAGTATCAAAAGCTATTAACCCATTATATTTCTAAAGGAGGAGCTTAGGACGCTAAGCCTTTTGTCCCTTGGAAAGGTCTAGTACTTTTCCTTGAGTTACTAATTTCAGCAGGTGCAGTATGAAATCCCATGTGCAATCATAATTAACACTACAGAGAGAAGTATTTGAGGTTGACCTGAATTCAAAATCAAAAGACAAAAATGTTATTTAATTCAGAAAGCTAATTTTGGATTTTTTCCCCCACAACATAATAAGCTTGTCTTTATCACTGTCTTAGTCAGCTCAGGCTACCATAACAAAACAGGAAATTCTGTTCTTAAGCAACAGAAATTTATTTCCTCACAGCCCTGGAGGCTGGGAGTCTGAAATCAGAGCATCAGGTCCTGGTGAGGCTCCTTTCCTGGGCTGCAGACTGCTGTGTTCTGGCTGTGTCCCCCTTTGCCATGGTTTCCCCTCAGTGGGGAAAGAGAAGCAAGCTTTCAGGTGTCTCTTCTTATGAGGACACCAATCCTACTTGATTAGGGCCTCACCCTTATAGCCTCATTAACCTAATTACTCCCTTAGAGACCCTCATCGCTAATAAAGCCACACAGGTGTGGGGTTGGTTCAGTCTTCAGCATATGAATTTGGTCCAGCATATGAAAACATTCAGTCCACAATAATCACCTTTATATTTTTAGTTAATCTTTGTGATTTTAAAGATAATAAAATGGTTTCCATTCATTAATACAAAAGGCCTTATTTTGTATTACAAGTACCCTGTTTGTGTAAAGTGTTATCATTTTATCTTTACAAGAACTCTATGAAATAGGTGCTCTTATCATCCCCATTCTGTGGAAGGGGAATCTGAGGCCAAATAACCCATCCCAGGCCAAACAGTCAGTAAGTGTTGGTCCCAAGACTCAAAACCAGTTTTAGCCAACTCCAAAGCCTTGCTACTAGTCATCTTATAGGGCAGGATTAATACACATGAATTTTTCATATACCTTTCACATCTCATTTAAATCCTAGGACAGCTTATTGTAAAAAGTATTTTTATCTACCAGAAACTGAGGTTCACCCAAGTTACAACTCTTCGTTATTCTTTCAGTTGTATATTTATATTTAATGGACTCTGGGACTGCCCATGGTGTGAGACACAGCAGCAGCCCTGGTGTGGAGGTAGAAGGCAGTAGCTGGACACTGGAGCCAGGCAAACCTGGATTTGAATCCTGGCTCCCTCACCTCTCTCATTCATTCACTTCATTTGTTCATTTATTCAACAAGTATTTATTGGGTACCAGCGGTGTTCTGAGCACTCTGCTGATTTCAAGATGAGCTCTAGACCCCAGACTAGCAGTCACTCTCCTCAGTGAGGAGGGCACAGCCCTAGACAGTCGTTTGGCAAATGACAGACACCATCTGTCCCTTCTTGGAATTCACAAGCTAGTGGAGAAGACACAATGGGACACCCCCCATCTGCTCCTTGTTCCCCCCTGGTTAAATTAGCCAAGTAGGAGTTTGCTCAAGAAGAATATTTTTCCAGTGTGATTCCAGTTCCCTCCCACCCAGCCTCTTTGGCATGCCACCTGTCCTCTGCCTGTCCTGCGTTGGTCAGTGGGAGGCCTGTCTGGTGGTCTATGGCTGGAGTAGGCAAATTTTTATCATTCAAACCTTGTGCCTTTTATTGGTCTCTGATCTGAAATGACCACTGGATCAGAAAGGGTGCAAATGACCCCAGTGCCAATTCTACCCAAGCACCATTTAACGATTTGCCAAAGATAACCTCACAGTGTCAGAACACTTGAGAGAAATGTTTACTTTTTTAAGTCTGTTGTTCCTTGAAGACTTCCAAATCTCATGATGGCTGCTACTGATTTGGTGGCCAACATGTTCCAGTTTGTCCATACTGGCTGATGCTTGTTGTCCCAGGAAAATTATTAGTGGCACCCCCATCCACTCTAAAGTTTGAGTGATAAATTATATAATTAGTAACCATACGATTAATTATAAGCACCTTATTAATTTATTTATTTTTGTGACAAGGCCTTGTTCTATGGCCCAGGCTGGAGTGCAGTGGTACAATCATAGCTCACTGCAATCTCAAACTCCTGGACTCAAGTGATCTGTCTTCCTCAGCCTCCCCAATAGCCAGGCCTACATCTTTTTGTTTTGTTTTTAGATTTGGGATCTCAGTATGTTACCCAGGCTGGTCTCAGACTCCTGGCCTCAAGCAATCCTCCTGCCTTAGCCTCCCAAAGTGCTGGGATTACAGGCATGAACCACTGCACCCAGCCACCCTACTCATTTAGCACTTGCCATCCATGTCAAATAACTTACATACATCATCTCATTTAATCCTTACAGCCTTCTAAGATACATACTGTTATTTCCACATTTCGTAGATGAAAGAGACTTCTCATTTACAGAAATAATAAGTACCACAGAGTCCTATGTAACCAGACCTCCAAATCCAGGTTCTTGAAGGCCCTAGCCAAGAAGAGACCACCACAGCCTCGGTTTTCATCCCACTGAGGGATTCAGGCTGAGAGGGGAATGCAGTGTTCTTAGGAGCACTCACTAGGCATGGCAGAACTGGGACTTGAACACAGGTCTTTCTTCTTCCTCACAGCCCACTGGTTTTTACATTGCTTATTTAATTGTGTGTCAAATGATGTCCTCCCCTGTCCCAACTCCGTCTAAAAGAACCCAGAGCCAACAAATAAGGACATCTAGCGTGGAAGGCAGCCCATGGGAAGGCTGTCCCCAGGCTGGTATCTGGCAGCTGTCCAAGAGCTCCTGCTGCTTGAGGAAGGGACAGGGACAGAACTGTGCACTGAGAGCCAGACTGACGCCACGCAAACCAGCATTGGCCACCAGGGGGCAGTAAATTTACGTGTGATCTGCCACTGAGCATGCTCAGTCAGGCATCCAGGACTGCCGGCTCAGTCCAGGGAGGGAGAAGACCAGCCCTGTGCTATAAACAAGCTCTTATCTGAGCAGTGTGTAATTGGAACTCAAACTTGGAGCGGCACCCCCACCCCCAGCAGACACCCGTGCAAGTGAGAAAGCCGCTTCCCGAGTGGACCTTTCCCCTGCTGCTGGCTAGAATGCAAAATAGGGCAGCCTGTTGGGCTACACGGGAGACTTTTTAAAGCAAAGACCTGCTCCAACCATGCCTCGGTACAGGTGTGTAAGTAAAGTTTTCTGCCACTTACTGAGGTTGGTTGCAACTTATATGAATATGACTCAAAATAGCATAAGGAAATACAAAGAGAAAACTCAGATGAAAACACTTTATTTCAGAAATAATGGGAATTCTGAGCAGCTTTCAGATATTAGGTTTCTAAGCAGATTACTTTGAAAAGGAAAAGCTTGTGCTGGAAGATAGGTCACCAGGCCTGTGTGGTGGGACTCATGCTCTCCCACAGGAGGCCCTGCCCTCAGATGATTCCAGAATTACCACTGCTCAGGTCAGGTAGTGACAGTGCTGTGGGAAATTGATTCAGCTTCTCTTAAGCTTCCTAACCTGTGGATCCCAGATGGGCTGGGTCAGCAGTGGATAAACAAAAGGCCTTTGCAGCCCCCGCACTCATGGAAACAGTTGGCTGGATTACAGTTCAGGAATAGCCTAGAAACACTGCATTTGTTTGCAAAGTGATTCAGGGTGCATTTGTACTGGTATTTCTTTCTAGAATAGCTCAATCCAAGATGTAGTTTTCTAACTAGATCCAGGGTGAGGAGGCTGGGGTGGATGGCTTGTACATTGGGGGGTGGCCTCTGCATTTAGTGGCGGTGGTAGTTACGCAGAGGACAGCACAGAGCATTATGTGCTGCATCAGTGGCTTGGGACAAAGCTGACCCAGCTGGCCATCTTGATAGCTGTGCCTGTGATTCTGCTCAGCTTCATCTTTTTATCTGCAGAGGGAGGTGTAGATGGTGCCTTTACCTTACTGGGATGCTGTGAGAATTAAATATAGCACGGCAATGTTTGTGATGGGATCTGAAGACGGAGATACTCAAAGATATTTATTTAGTCTTTATCAGGGATCTCTTTTTAATATCAATGAGTATATTGTTAGAAGTTTTATGTCGGGTCACCATTTAATTTCTGTTTATTTGTTCATGTGCTTCCTGTTCATTTATTCTCTCCCCCCCCGTTTTCTTTATTGACTAGCGCCAGGGATTGCATTGGCAGGGTTACCTAACTTGCAAATTTCCTGGCTGCTGGTCATTCATCTTACTAATTTTCATGGTTCAGCTGAGAGTGCAAACACGTGTGAAGGTGAACAGGTCATTCTTATCTCAGGGTGCTGAACATGTGCCCAACCTTCCTTATGGACAAATATCCATCTTAGTTTAGAGTTGTACCTGTTGATATGGTAACAGCAGTGAGAAGGGTGGGCCCAAAAGCCACATTGGTCTGGCTTCAGACCCCCACTCCACCAGCAACTAGCTGTGTAATCTTCGGCAAGTAACTTAACTTCTGTGCACGTAGGTCTCCTAGGCTGTAAAGTGGGATGGTAAAAGAACCTACCTCATGGTTCTGGGGAGGAAGAAAAGACAAATTGCAAGGAAAGGGCTTAGAATAATACCAAGCTCATAATGAGTATTTACTATGAGTTAGTGATTAAAATTATTATTCAAATGCAAAATTACAGTGTCTGTATTATTTATCCTGTGCTAGGACAGTGCCTGCCACATAGTAGGCACTCAGTTAATGTTTGCAGAGCAGTATGAGTAAAACACCACCATAAACATAAAAATGGTAGGCCTTATTTTACCCCTGTGGTCCCCAATCTGCAGCCACAGACGGGTCCGAGTCTGTGGCCTGTTAGGAGTGAGCTGCAGAGCAGAGGGTGAGCACAGGCCAGCAAAGCTTCATCTGCATTCCCAGCCGCTCCCATGGCTGGTACCACTGAGCTCCGCCTCCTGCCACATGAGTGGCAGCATTAGGACTCATAGGAGTGGGAACTCTGCTGTAAACGCACACGGTCTGGGTGGTGCTCCTTATGAGAATCTAAGGCCTGATGATCTGAGGTGGAGCTGAGGTGGTGGTGCTAGCACTGGGAAGCAGCTGCACATGCGGATTATCAGTAGCAGAGAGATTTGACTACACAGAGACCAGGATAAATCCATTGCTCGCAGACTCTTTCAAAACCAACGACCACCCCATCCTCAGAAAAGTTGTCTTCCGTGAAACCAATCCCTGGTGCCAAAACGGTCAGGGACCGCTGTTTTGCCAGGAGTAACATAGGCACTTTCAGAAACTGGATATGTTATTTCAGCCCAGTAGAGTTTGTGACTTTAAAATTATTGCACTGGCATGTGTATGCACACACATTTGTGCACACACATACAAGTGTATACGAAATGAGCAGACTTGGATGTTGCTGAAGACTGAAAATACTGCAGGAAGGTACTTACTATGCCAGCAGACCAGCATGGCTTACTAGCACCTCTATATGCTTAGAAAGAGCTCGTAATTTCACAATAATGTGTTAGGACTGCTTATTAAAAGGATGTTTTAACTTGAAATGAGCTTTGCCATAAAGTTGGAAACAACTTAAAAACCTAAATACCTTTTGGAAAATAAATCTCAAAAAACATAATGAATATGAAAACCCCATGAACTTATAAAGCATAAAATCATTACTATTTACGACAAGAAATCCTCGGCTTCTTACCACGATTTAAAAAGATCTTGTAATTGAAAATGAAATGCTAAAGCTTGGTAGTGAGGTTTCCCCTCCCTCCTCCCTCTCTTCCCTTCCTCCCATCCTTCTCTCTCTCATTCTTAGAATACTGTTTAGGGGACAAACGGATCTTTTCAGAAATACACTGCCATCTGCTAAATCTCTGCCTACTGAATTAGCCAGCCCTCGCACCCTGATAGAAGGTGGCTGGTCAGTCATTCTTTTCCGTATCTCTCCTTAAAAGGGCAAAATCAACTTGTGACCATTCTTATCTCTGGACGCTGCCCGGTTTCCACTAGATTGTACTAGGGAAGATGGTGACCTTTCTTAATGAAATGCATGCTGCCTGCTTAGTACACAGCACCCTGCTGTGCTTTTAATTAAATAAACCAATCTTTAAAAACTGGATTCTTAGTTCCGCAGCAGCATGTCACCCCGCAGCCTGACCCCAGAGACGGTGCTGTGAGCTGTGTGCCAGGGAGTTCTGGGGGAACTGAAGGTTGGAGAGAGGGACTTTTGCGTGGAGTGTGGTCTGGTCCCATAGTTCCCAGGGTTAGCTCTTTGTGCATAGGTTCAGGACAACCCCTGTTTATCCACCCCCTGGCCAGAGGACACAGTCATTCCCGGCTTACTAGAGCTAGAACCACCCACGGTTGCATTAGGTCTGTTCTGTGCCGGTTGTGAGGCTGTTTAATGGCGTTAGGGAGAAATATCTGAAGAACACAACTCATAACTAGTGCCATTTGCTGAGCATCAACTAGATTGCTATGTGTGTTTAGATTGCTCTATGATTTGAAGAGTAATCAATTATAAACATAATAGTAGATCGTAAAAATAACAATAAAAACTTTTACTAATAGTCCCCATCTTCTCTCAGCCTTTTCCTTGTTTGGTTTCACGAGGTCAAACAATGAAGTTCTCAAAAAGTGCTACATACCTCATTGTTGAATATTACTGTGGTCACCAGATGGCCAAGGGGAGTACTTTGAAGTGGCCTGGTATGTTTACAACATTACATAGTATTAGGTAGTGTTATATTGAACAACAATTTTTTTAAAGCCAATATTAATAATGGTAAATACAGTAGAACCTCCAGAGTTGACCACCTCCCTACATTGACCATCTCCTTGATTAAGTTAACTCACTTTTTATTTTATTTTATTTTATTTTTTTTTGCGACAGAGCCTCAAGCTGTCCCCCTGGGTAGAGTGCCGTGGCATCATAGCTCACAGCAATCTCCAACTCCTGGGCTCAAGCGAGTCTGCTGCCTCTGCCTCCCAAGTAGCTGGGACCACAGGCGCCCGCCACAAAGCTTGGCCATTTTTTGGTTGCAGCCATCGTTGTTTGGTGGGCCTGGGCTGGATTTGAACCTGCCACTTTAGGTGTATGAGGCTGGCGCCTTAGCCACTTGAGCCACAGGCTCCGAACCAAGTTAACTCACTTTTCACAGACCCAACATGCACTGCATGTACGTGTCAGTACAGTAGGCCTAGTTCCTTATGTTGACCAGTTGGTTACAGTTCCTTGGGTGGTCAACTCACAGAGTTTCCACTGTATTATTTTGCCACTTGCCTTTTTGAAATGTTGTGGCTCTCTTCCCCATAGACCCAGTGTATTTCCTTTGATGACTGCCTGATGTTTCATAATTAGAACATGACACAATTAAACCAGCCAGTCTACCATACCAGCTAATTTTTTAATTTTTTATAGAGATGAGGTCTTGCCACATTGCCCAGGCTGGTCTCAAACTCCTGGCCTCAAGCAGTCCCCCCACTTTGACCTCCTAAATAGCTAGGACTGTGGGGGTGAGCCACCATGCCTGGCCCCGCTGTGGGCAGCTTCGCTGAACACTTCCCTGACAGACACATCTGCTCTCTTTTGTTACTTTCACTGAGGCTCTAACCTGGCACACAATTATTTAAAGAAGTGGCTTCAGGAATCTTCCATAAGCCCTGTCTCCATCTGTGCATTCCTCATGCTGCCCAGAGGGACTCTCTGTGTGGCTGGAAGTGTCCTGAGTCTGAGCAGTTCTGCACAGTAACCACTGCCTCGTGTACCACTGAGCATTCCAAACGTGGCGGATGTAACCGAGGAACCAGTTTTTAATTTTTCTCCATTCTGAGTACTTTTCATTTAAATCACATGCTATTGAGCACTTAAAACGTGGCTAGGCAACTGAGGAACTGTATTTTTAATTTTAAGTGTAATTAATTCCATTGAGATAGCCACGTGTGGCTGGGTAGTATGGGCGCCTCATACATATTACAGAAGGATGTCAGGAACAGAAAGCCCAAAGGGGCCACTCAGGGTGCCCAGAGAGGGTGAGATGGGGCCCACATCACACAGCAAGTTCAGGACCCAACTGAACTGGGAGCCCAGGCTTCCTTCTGTGCTCAGTCTTGAGTTATCCTCACCCTGCCTGAGCTGTCCACACCTCGTTTGTCCCTGTAACTAATGACCGTGGTCCCAGTGTGTACAGACCGGGGAGCAGCACAGTGCTCCACCCGAGCCTCGCTGCCTTCTCCGCTGAGGTGGCCGCCACGCGGGCCTGCAGCTACTGACTTTTCACCCCGCTTACTTCACTTGACCCTGCCAAGGTTCTCAGGAGATAAAGGCAGGGGGCAAAGTCCCCGGTGTTTGGCAGGGCCAGGAGCACCCTTCGGTCCTGTGTCTGTGTCTAGCATCATTAGGAAATGGTACTCCTGGGCCATTTTGGTCTGAATGTATTTTCTAGCCCTTTTAACAAAAGGTTTTCCACATCTGTGCTTCCAGTCAGAGAGATTCAGAAAGAGGAGAAAGAAAAGCTTTCTAGAAGACCCTCTGTGTAGGCCGGGTGGTGAAGTGGGTTTCTCAGGAATGGACAAGCCACACCTCTGCTCACAGCCACTTAGTGTTCTTCCTGCTCCAGCCAGTCCTTTCTCTCCTTCCCAGGGGGGTTTCTGAGTCACTGTAGGGACCCTGTGGCTCTCCTCGGCTTCCCTCTCTGTCAGTCACTCAGAGGGAGCAGGAGGGAACTGCTCTGTGAAAAGCCTTTGCTCTTTGCTGTGGGCAGGAAAACCTGTGGCCTGCCCTCCCACAAGGTCATTTGTTGGGGCTCAGAGGCCCAGAGTACTGGACACCCTGGCATCACCTCAGTGCTGCTGTGCGCTGGCAGCATGACTTAGGGTGCCTTAGCTTGTCCACTTGTAGGATGGGGGGGGTGTCACAACAGCCACCTCACAGGGCTCTAGTTGCAACTGCCCCTGCTCTGAGGGTGGTTGCCTCCAGGCTGGGTCTCCTCGGCTCGTCAGGGATAGTCCTTAACACAGACATACTTGGGGAGCATCGCTTGTGTGAGTGCAGATGGGCTGTGTCCCCCTCCATGGCTGGGCCACATGCCTGTCCCAGCTCTGTGGGGTGGCATCTGGCTTATCAGACAAAATAGGGTCCCCAGTTCCTGGGAGCAGCCTGCCCAGTCTGGTGGCTTCTGTGGAGCTGTCCAGACAGCACATCAGGGGGCAGTGCACTTCTAGTGGCTGATGACAGCAGTGTGGGTATCTGAATCTGCTTGCCAGTGGAGTTGGCCACTCAGGTGGCACACAGGCCCTGCTCCTGGGAAACCTAAGCAATCCCAGGGTGTCCCTTTCTCCAAATAGGCTTCTGCTCTGACTTACACAACAGCAACCATCTACAGAGCTCAGCCCTGGGACTCACTTCCCAGACTCTGAAATTTGTGATGACTCGGTGGGTTGTGTACACTCTTAGCAGAGAGTCAGTAGTTTACTTGAAGATCAAACTCAGCTTGATCAGAACACAAAATTACTCAGATCCTATTCTCTCTGCAGGGGTTGCTTCATTCCCCCGACACCTATGGTCAGGGAGAAGCCTTGAAGAACTTTCTTAAGAGCTTAAAAACTAGGGAATTTTCCTCCCTCGCTGATGACTCTCTTTTCCTGCCTCCCAACACACCGCAGAAGGGAAGAGGCTGTGATGAATCCCAGCCGTGTGCCAGTATCCCACACCACTGTGTGCCAGTCGGGAGAGCAGGGGGCCTCCCGGTGTGTGCTGGGGCGGTGCTTCCGCAGCGTTTGCTCCGCACCAGGCAGTTTCTTGTCAGAGCCTAGAGACATGAATGCGTTTCGTCCTCCCACGAGCCCCGTGAAGGACATGCTGTTACTGTCCCCAGGTTGTAGCTGGAGTAACAGACACCTGGAGGTGAAGTGACTGCTCAGGGTTGCACAGGAAGTCGAGGTCAAGGGAGCGGGCAGGGTTTGAACCCAGGCTCCTGCTGCCACTCGGCCAGCCCCATGAGTGTGCCCTTGCAGTTGCTTCATTCTCGGACCTGGAGCATGTGTGCCCAGGCCCGCCCTGCCTAGGATTCAAGCACAGCACCTGCAAACACCTCCCTGCACACTCGGCTGTCCGTGGGTCATTGTCATCTCTGAGCACCCAGGACTGTGCCCCACCCCATGTTCCTCCTCTTATTCCCTTAATCACAGTGAACTGGCTGCAGGTGACATGACGCTCCCCTAAGGGAACCTCTCCACCCGTCTTCATGAAACGTTCTCATCTCAACTGTGTCTCTGACTGCAGGCTGGCAGAGCTCCCCATGTGCCCGTTCACTGGTTCTGTTTCCTCTTGTGAGTTGACCGTCCATGACCTTTGCTTGCTCCGCTATCAGTTTATTCTACATAGGTCCATTTTCCAATTCAAGGGTCAGGACTGAAATTCCTCTAATACAGTTGATCACCATCTAATATTTTTGCCCCCTTCCTGTTTTACAACAACTCTGAAAATAATTGCTTGCCTATGATGCTGAGTAAGAGGATAAGAATACCATTTTAGCCATCTCCAACCCCTCCAGCTCCAGAAAAAAAACAAATGTGAACTAGTCAATTTTTTTCTTATGCATATTAACAAATCCTAGGTCTGCCTGGAGCAGTGGATACTTGGGCATAGACCACTCCTCTAGAAGGAACACCTTCTTGAGGACAGGGACTGCATCTGGCTCACTTTTGCAAACATATTTCCATTTGTTTATTTCTAATTCTGAAGAAGATCCACATCCTCCCCATGCCTGAGCTCAGCCCAGTCTCCCAGCACAGTGGAGTCCAGCTCCCCAGCTTGGGCGGGTCCTGCTGTCCAGGGCAGACACAGGTGTCTGAGTCAGGCTGCCTGTGCCCTTCTGCACCGAGACAAGCAGGTGGGCTCACGGTGAGAGCTCCTCTCCCCGAGTTCTTGGTGAATGTAGAAGGTAGCAGGTGTGCTAGCCTCCTTCGGTATCCCCTCGATAACTTTCCTGGGAGGAAGGTGGGGTTTAGGGTGGCACCTCAGCCCATGTCATATAGCCAGATCTTTCTCATGAAGATTCAATTCTTTGATTGTTTGTGACAATTTATTGAGAGGGTTGGTCAAGGTTGAGCTTTGCACATGATGAGAATAGTTGTACCTGTTCTGGAAGTTATAGGCATTCTGTACAGTGGTGGTTGGTGAGGGCTACTTATTATCAGATTGAAACACATGGAATTGCATCTTTGACTGAAAAATATTGGCACTTCACTATTACGCCTTCCTCTGTGATCAGGTTTTTCATATGAGACCATCATATGACCATGCTGAGCTTCCTAACTCCAGCAAGGCTGGGAACATGTAGGGATGCTAGCCGGATGCTAGCCTAGGTAAGCTGGGGCCAAGCTGTACTGTACTGTGCATGAGGGCTGATTCCAGAGTGAAGGGGAGCACATGGTGATGTCCAGTATCACACAGCATGGACGTGTAGCCACTGTGCCCCGGGGGCTCCTCTGTACTGAGGCCCTCTCCAGTGCCCATCCTCTGTCCCCTGTCCCCAGCGACTTGAAAGAACCCCACTGTGCACTTTAAGAAGTGTTTTTTCTCAAAATCAGGAAACACAAGAAATATGTGATTGGGTTCTGTTCACTTTTGAATAGAACCTAAATCAATGTGGATTTGTTCAGAAATTATTCTCTTCTTGTAGACATGGAGTCCTGGGGGGTGATAGTGGCAGTGTCCAGATGGCTGCCCGAAAGGGCGTGGGTGACGAAGGAGGTTAAGGATTCGCGTGGGGTATGAGGTGCAGATGGCCCTGTCACATCACTTGCCTTCTACGCCTAGTGCTGGGAAATGGGACTTCTCTCCGCACTGCCTGAGCCCTAATCACCTCCTGGCTATTGTTGATATTCAGAACAGCAGCCTATACTGATCCTTGGATGTTGTCAACTCTTTTTTTTAGCTCAGTCAATCAGAGGACATTGCCAAGAGGGCCGGGCATGTGTTTGAGTTCCATTTCAGGAACCAGGGAGAACCCTTCAGCACGTGGGAGCCTGCCTGGGCCCAGGGCAGTCGGGAGGCCCAGAGGAGCCGCGCGGCAGGGTTGGGAGCTATCCCCCCTCTGAGCAGAACTTCTCTCCAGAATGGAAGTTCAGATATTGGGTGAATTTGCATAGTTTTCTCAGATTTTCTGTCTCCTCACCAATTTTTATTCTAAAGGCAAAGGGAGGAAAGTTTGACCAAGGCAGATCTGAAATTTTGGCAGGGTGCCAAGAGGGGACACTCTGCTTTATCACACTTGATGATGCGTCCGTCCCCCCCACCCCCAGCTTTATTACACTATAACTGGTGTGTGGACTGTAGCTAGTTAAGGTACATGTAGTCCAATGTGACTTGCTGTGTATGTACACCGTGAAATGCTTGCCACAGTCAGGCAGGCTGGTTAGCACATCTTGATTTAACTTTCCGGAGCTAAATCCCGGTCATGTCACAGTTTGTTGTCACCACTTACACTATAATTGGGCCAGGGAAGGGAGAGTGGGTCTCATAAGACAGTGTCTAAGTTCTATAGACTCAAGTCAAATAATGGGCATTTGGGCACTAACCCAGCAAGCAGAGGACCTACCGTGTGTGATGTCGGAGCCTTTCATCTCCGTGGTTCTCGACCTGTGGGTCGTGACATTATTAAAGGCTCACAGCATTAGGAAGGTTGAGAACCACTGGTAGATAAATTGTTTTTTGAATTGGAATTCAGTGGCAGTTTAAAAGATTTAACCTCTCTTTAGTCTTTAAAACAGTTATACAGAAAACTCAGCTTTAATTTCCCTCCACTTTATCCTGAGCCTTTAAGGTTCCCCATGTCCAGGTGAGGCGGCAGTGTCCCAGGGCAGCTGGCCAGCCCCTCACCATCTGCCTCTGTGGTGCTCCTGAACACATAGTGCGCCCACGTCAGGCTTCAGGCCTGCTCTTCCCTCCCTCGGAACAGTTTTCACCCAGAAAGCCATGACTCTGCTCCTCCTTCAGGCCCTGACTGTGCCTAGCCATGCTATTTCAGGTGTGCCCCCACCCCCTGGCCTACTGTATCCTGTTCTGTGCCCCTTGTCCCCACAGCCACCCTGTGCATTTTATTTAGTACAGACTGTCTATCCATTCCTGCCAGAACATGGACCACACATGGGAGGTTTCATTTGGTTCACTGCTGTATCCCCAGCTCCCAGAACCGTGCCTGGATGCATATTTAGCATAGCTGCGTTCAGAAGTGAGGACTGGATCTGGGCTCCGTCTGATCCATGTCTTTCATGAGGAGGGAAGCTTTCGTGTGTCCTGGCAGGTTTCTTCTTCAGAACACGACAGAGGCATCTCTGGGCACAGTTCATATGGGTTTGTATCCCATAAACTCTTATCATGACCTCCCAGATCAAGACAGGGAATATTGCTGTGTCTCAGAAATTTCTGGACGGTCAAAATCAAGCCATTCCGATCAGGACAATAAACAGCTGTAATCCGCCAGATAGGCTTTATGTTTATATTGTTTGATAACAATATAGTTTCCTGGGCGGTGAGATTCCAAGCTTCTCACGTAGGAAAGATGCCCTCATGTCACCTTTGTCCTGAGGCCCTACACTCAGGGACTATAGCCCCCCGCCACAGTGGGAGGAACACAGCATCCTTGAATGTCAGATGCAGGAACGGCACTGGTGCTGGACATGTCCTGGGCTGGTGGGGGTGGACAGTTTGTTCATGTGAAAAATGGATGTCAGGATATGCAGAGAAAACACTTAAAGAGATACAATTCAGAATGTGTTTTTCCTGAAAGTGTCTAGTTCTTATTCCCTTCTAGACCAGAGTACTGAAGTTGATATCCCATGAGGTGTGCTCATTATATGTTCATTTATTCATACCTTTGTTCATTGGACAAATATTTGAATTGTTCTGGCGGTGTACCTAGACCCCGCGGGAAAACAAAGCAATGTCTTTGCCCTCATGGAATGAGCACTTTCATGAGGGAGACAGACAATTTTCTAGATACACTGGGGATAGATTGTGATTACTGCTGTGAATAAAGCGAATGGGGAGCATGATAAACAATAACGGGGACACCTGATGGGTCCCTGGAGGATTCGAAGAGCCAGGTAATGTCCAGGCAGAGGGAATAGCAGGTGCAGAGGCCTCTGGCAGATAGAGTGTGGTGTGTTCACACAGTGTGAATAGAATAGAAGGAGGGGAACAGAGGGGAGATGGCTGAGTATTGAAGAGTGTTTTCTAGTCTTCTGTCTTAATCAGGGTGCTCCAAAGCAACAAAAGCAGTAGGAGCGACTTAGATATGGAGATCCACAGGTACAGGTATGTGGAGACAATGAGTATGAGGACTTGGCTCATGCGATTATGGAGGCTGAGAATCTGCCACCTGCAAGCTGGTGACCCAGGAAGCCAGTTTAGAACCAGGGAGCCAATAATGTCAAACTCAGGGAGGCAGAAAAAGAGGGCACAGTCTCCTTGCGTCTGTCTTCAGCTCTATCCAGACCCTCAGAGGATTAGGAGATGTCCACTCATGCTGGGGAGGGCCATCTGCTTTACTGAATGTCCTCTGATTCAAATGCTGATCTCACCCAGAAAGACCCTCACAGACACACCCAGAAATAATGCTTAATCTGGGCACCCAGTGGCCAGTCAAGTTAGTGCATAAAATTAACCTTCACATCTGTGCTGGGATGATCTCTGTCCCCATGGGTGAGTTTTGCTTGTCTGAAACTTTGTATAAATGGAAACATGTTCCTACTTATTGTGTCTGGTTTATTTCATTCAACATTATGTTTATGAAATTTGTGTGTTATTGCCTGCCCAACAAGCTTGTTGATGACAGGATTCTCCAGAGAAAACATAACCGATATGCTGTATATGTCTCTAGAGAAGGGTTTATTTTAAGGAATTGGCTCATGTAAGTCCACAATGTGCAGGGTGGGCTCCCAGGCCAGGAGGAGCTGATGTTCCCTCTCAGGTGTGAAGGACTTTGCTACAGATTCTTCTTGCTTGGGGGAGATGAGGCTTTTTTTTCTATTTAGACCTATGACTGATTGGATGAGGGTAACTCACATTATGGAGGGTGATATGCCTTACCCAAAGTTCACTGATTTCAATGTTAGTCTCATCCCAAAACACCCTCACAGAAACAGCCAGAATAATGTTTGACCAAGTATCTTGGCACAGCCCCATTGACTCATAGAATTAAGCACCACATTTGTCATAGTAGTTAGTCTTTGTTCAGTATTGTTTTTATTCTGCAGTGTGTCTGCCATTCATGGCAGTTTGGGACTATTATAATCATACTACTGTAACATTTTACTTTTGGCATACATATAATGTTTACATTTTCTTGTTTTGGCTGTAATATTCTTTTTCATAACTCTGGCTTTCTTTTACTATTATTTTCATTTTGTAATTTTACATTTATGCTCATGAGAGACAGGCTGATAATTTTACTTTTTAATAATATTCCTCTCATGTTTTAGGATCAAAATTATGCTAAAATCACAAAACAATCAGGAAGAGTTCCTTTTTTATTTCTTCTGTTGAAGAGTTTATGTAAGATTGACATTATTTCTTAACATTTCACTGATGAAAATATCTGGGTCTGGAGTTTTCTTTTGAGAACGTTTTTAACTAGAGAGTCAGTTGTTAAGATAGATATAGAACCAATTGATTTCCTCTTCTGTGATTTTTTATAAGTTATATTTTTCTACAAAACTTGTCCATTTTATTTAAAATATTGGCATAACATTTTTGTAAGCTTTTTAATATCTGTAGGACCTATAGTTGTGTCTCCTTTTTCAATTCTGATAGTGACAATCTGTGCTCTTTTCTTTTTCTTTATCAGTCCTGTCAGAGGTTAATTAAATTTATTAATATTTTTAAAGTCTTGACATTTGATTAATTTTTTTCTTTCTTTCTTTTTTTTTTTTTTTTTTTTTGGGAGAGTCTCACACCATTGCCCAGGTTAGAGTACTGTGGTGTCAATCTAGCTTATAGCAACCTCAAACTCCTAGGTTCTTGTGATCCTCCTGTCTCAGCCTCCCAAGCAACTGGGACTACAGGCACCTACCACAATACCCAGTTAATTTTTTCAATTTTTAGTAGAGATGGAGGTCTCACTCTTGCTCAGGCTGGTCTTCAACTAAAGACTTGAGAGCCACCACACCTGTCCTTGACTTAATTTTTTTTTTTTTACTTTTTATTTTATACTGTGTTTTCTGATTTTCCCCCCTACTTTCTTTCAGTTTGATTTGCTATTCTGTTTACTTGCTTTGCTTTCTGAGAATCAACCTGTGTAAATCATTAATTTTTAGTCTTTTCTAATGTATTCACAAGAAGGCTATAAATTTCCCTCTAAAAGTGGCTTTTGCTGCATCTAATAGGTTTTTTTCTTTTTCTTTTTTTTTTTTTGGTCTTTTTGTTTGTTTGTTTTAAGAGACAGAGTCTCACTTTATTGCCCTCAGTAGAGTGCTGTGGTGTCATAGCTCATAGCAACCTCCAACTTCTGGGCTTAAGCGATTCTCTTGCCTCAGCCTCCTGAATAGCTGGGACTACAGGCGCCTGCCACAAAGCCTGGCTATTTTTTTGTTGCAGTTTGTCCGGGGCCAGGTTTGAACCCGCCACTCTTAGTATATGGGGCTGGCGCTTTATCCACTGAGCCACAGGCACTACCCCATCTAATAGGTTTTAATATGTCGTGTCCTTTTTATTTTAGTTCAGGATACTTTCTGATTTCCACTGTAACTGCTTCTTTGATCTGTAGATTATTTAGAAGTACACTGCTTAGTTCACAAACACTTGGGGACTTTGTAGTTGTCTTTTGTGTTGTTGATTCCCAGCTCAATTATACTACATGATCAGAAAGCACTCTATGTCAGTCCTTTGACATTTTTTCAGATTTGCTTTATGACTCAACAGTAAGTCAGTTTTGAAAAGTATTTCATGTATAGTTGAAAAAAATAGTGCATTCTGCCATCATTGGATGTAGTCAGTTAGTACCAACATAGTCAATTGGGTTACATTTGTTACTTACATTGGTCATATCATCTGTGGCCTAACTGAATTTTATCTGTTCTATGAGTTGCTGAGAGAAATATGTTGACATTTCCCATCATGATTTGGATTTGCTCATTTTTCCTTTTTGTTCTGCTGTTTTTGCTTTATAGATTTGAGGCTATAGTATTAGATACACATAAATTTAGAATTATTGTATCTTCCGGGAGAACTGACCCTTTTCATTATTGAATGTCCTTCTTTATTGCTGGTAATGTTTCTTCAAGTCTCCTTGCATGATGCGAGATAAGCTATACCAGCTGTCTTCTGAATAGTATTCACATAGCATATTTCCCATTCTTCTTTTTGTCACCTGTTTTCCTACCTGTTCCACTTGTTCTGTATTCCTTTTTCCTTTCTGGCCTTCTTCTGAATTAATTATGTATTTTTAGAGTCATTCCATTGTCCCCCTCTAGTCATTTGTCTATTTGACATTACTATTCTTTTAATGGTTCTTCTAGAGATTACAATATGTATCTTTGACTTATTTTATTAAGGTCTAATATAAATTAAAAAGTAGAACTAATATCTTTGTGTGTGCTGCTTCTGTAGCTAATGCATTGTTCTGAGAATGCTTATGAATGTGCCTTTCTATGTATCAGTAGGTCCTCTAAAGACCTCTTAGAGCTGTTAATGTTATAATCACTCAGGTGAGTTCAAAGGCGAAGTCCATAACAGATAGTCTTTAGAAATTATTCAATTATTTTGAAATTCTCTAAGTCTCCTAGAAAAAGAGGAAATTTTTTTAAACAAGAATAATTTATGTATTGTTTTTATAATGAAGTGCACAGTTTGAAATGTTAAAATATTGTGTAAAATACTGTCCCTCAGCAGATGGAAGTAGCATTCATTAAATACACAGTTTCCGATCCCTGGGCCTGGGACTGATACTGGTCTATGGCCTATTAGGAACCAGGCACAAGCAGGAGGTGAGTGGTGGGAATACAGCATCTCCACATCACTCGCATCACTGCCTGAGCTCCACCTCCTGTCCAATCAGTAGTGGTCTTAGATTCTCATAGAAATATGAGCCTTACTGCAAACTACACGTGTGAGGGATCTAGGTCGCACACTCCTATGAGAACCTAATGCCTGATGATCTGAGGTGGAGCTGGGGCGGTAATGCTAGCACCGGGACTGTCTGTGGAAATAGATGGAAAATAAGCTCAGGGCTCCCACTGGTTCTGCATTATGGTGAGTTGTATAATTATCTCATTATATATTACAATGTAATAATAATAGAAATAAAGTGCACAATAAATGTACTACACTTGAATCATTACAAAATCATCTGCCTCCCCACTGCCTGGTCCACGAAAATATTGTCTTCCATGAAACCGGTCCCTGGTATCAAAAACGTTGGGGACCACTACATTAACTGCATATCAAAACATGATAATAGATAATTCTTGTTTTTAATTTCTAATACTACACATTTACATGAAGCTGTTAAGAACTGGTGGTTAGTATACACTTAATTTTGTTATTTGGATTCAGGATGCTCTTATGAATCCTGTCGTGAAGATCAGACTTAGAAAGGAAAATGTTTGGGGTACAAGTTTACTTTCAAAAAGACTCTGTCACCAGGCAAGCAGGTGCATGCCTCTGCATTGGTTTGATGAAGCCTGGTCTATGAGCTCTTTTTAACTTACAAGCACATGATCCAACGTCAAAAGGAACATATTACCTTCTCAGTATGTGCCTCCCTTGGACCAATGTCCTTTGCATCCTTTGTAATTTTCCCCTGGCTGTCCCTAATTACACCATCTCATCTAGTATATGATGAAAACCTTAATAGGTGTTAACGTCAACAGGATTATATTTCATAGTGGAATGTGATTTTCCACTGTAGTCAGCGATAGAAAAAGAGTAGTTGGTAAGAGAAAACCTTTTGCAAGAAGGATGTATTTGAGGAGTTATTCATAGGAGTGAACTATAATTATGAAGTTTTATTTTTGCAAGTACAATTTTTTTTAACCACGATAATGTCTGTTTTCTTAGATTTGGTAGAAACATTCAAAAAAGGAAGTCTTCTGGTGTTTGGAGGGCTTATTTTTCTTCATCATCTTGCTTTGAAGTTGGTGAACTCATTCTGAATGAGACATTTCTAGCACAACCGAGTTTCTGGTTTCCCTCTGGATTCTTAATATCTTCCACGGGCTGGAGAGGGATATTAATACAGATTACTTGAAATAAGGTGCGAGATTTTTCTGCCTCTAGAATATGGGCAAAAGATTAAATCAACAAATTGCTGCACGATGACAGCAGTAGGCAGGGGCCTCCAGGTGACACTTCCAAGCTGCTTTTGGCCAGCCCTGTCCTCAGGAGCCCAGACAAGGATGGGAGCAACCGTGCCCTTCAGCAGAAGAAAAGGAAGGAAGCAGGAGCTTGTGGTTAGACTTTATCGTTGTAATCAACAAGAACTTTGTATTTGGGCCGAGCCTGGTGGCTCACGTCTATAATCCCAGCACACTGGGAGGCTGAGGTGGGTAGATTGCCTGAGCTCATGAGTTCAAGATCAGCCTGAGCCAGAGTAAGACCCCATCTCTAAAAATAGCCAGGCATTATGGCAGGCACCTATCATCCCAGCTGCTCAGGAGGCTGAGGCAAGAGGATCACTTGAGCCCAAGAGGGTGACAGGGAGGAGGGCCTGTTAGCTGTGACACCACAGCACTCTACCAAGGATAACAAAGTAAGACTGTCTCAAGAAGAAAAGAAAAAAAGACCTTTGCATTTCTCTCTCTCTCTCTCTCTCTCTCTCTCTGTGCACGAGTGTGTGTGTGTGTGTGTGTTTGTGTGTGTGTGTGCGCACGCACGCAGAGATACAGTAGGGGGGCATAGTTTATTTTTAATGGTTAACCTTCACAGGTCTCTACAGTGGCTGACCTGTTCATAGGATCTCTATAAATTGTCATTAAGTTTATCAAGCTGTAGAGAATCAAAGCAAAATAGAGGCTATTATATTATCCACGTAGGCTGCCATAACAAAATAGCACTGACTGAGTGGCTCAAACAGCAGAAATTTATTGCATCACAGGTCTAGAGGACCAAAGTCAGGGTGTCAACAGGTTTGGGTCCCCTGAGGCCTCTCTCCTTGGCTGGCAGATGGCCACCTTCCCACTGTGTCCTCGGATGGTCTTGTCTCTGTGCATGCACTTGTCAGGCATCCCTTTATATGTCTAAATTTTCTCCTTTTATAGTAACCAGCAAGAACAGATTCAGGCCCTACCCTAATTACCTAATGTCCTGTCCCAAACACCATACAGTCGCACTCTGCAATGTGGGTGGTTAGAGCTTCAGCACATGGTGGGGTGCAGGCTGGGGGACGTGGACACAGTCTAGCCCACAGCACTGTTAGAGTAATCGGAGCTCTCTAAGGTATGCTAAGAGTATCTGCAGGGATTTATTAGCAAACACTGTTGTTTCTAAATCAATCAGCAGGAGTTTTCCCTTGGACCCTCCTCAGAGTGTCCCCAGCCTGCATTAGCCATCACCCGGCTCATGGCTCCTCCACAGCCAGTCCAACAGCGGCGTCCTCTGGTCTCTTCAGAAGACGCTCTGAGTTCTTGCCCCACCTAAGCCAGCGTCCTTTGCTGCCTGGGTTACCAATCTTGCCTCCTTGTCATCCTGGAGTTCTGGCTCCTGTCTTGCTCAGAACCCTCCAGCAGCCTCCCCGCACATTTAGGGCAGGCTCCCAAATGCTTACCTGGGACTGTGAAGTTGTCCATGAACCGGACCCACCTGCCTGTCCTGCCCCAGCTCTCTCTGGTCTCTCTTCTGTCATCACAGCTAGAGCCACCCTGGCCTTGTCACTACTGCTGCCCCAATGGATTACATCTGGCTCCTCCCTCAAGGCTGGAATTTCTAGCATGTTCTTTTCCCAGATACTCCCTGCTCCTGGGTCTTCCCGAGCCTCTAGCTAAGCCAGCCAGCGTCCCTCCACCTTTCCCACCTGTCCTTGCAGCTATCTTCAGAGCACCGGTCACTTCCTGACATTTGGGTACCTAATCTCCTGTGTCCGTCTTTGCTAGAATGTCAGCTTCATGAAGGTTCATCTTGTTTGCAACTAGTACCCCACACCTGCTCCATGACTATGGATTAAACTGATAAATGGAACTCAGTGGCTCAGGTGAGTCTGTGGTGTCTGCGGTGCGGTGGGAAGACGGCCTTTGCTGACACACACAGACCCCAGGGAGAAGCCTACCCCATTCCTGACCTCAGACCCAGGGTACACCTTGCCTGAGATAATGAGCCGAGAAACCACCTGCAAGGGTCAGTGACTCGTCTGCCTTATACAAGATTGGCCCTGTTGTCATCTTGATAACAAATTTAGAGCTAAGAGGTCACTGATGAGGCTGGCCCCCAATTCTGGGACCTAAAGGGCTTTGCAGGCTCACTGCCTCAGGCTGCTCTCGGTCGGCGTTCTTGCCACTCCCTGCGCTTCCTTTTTCTTCCCCCCAAGATTTTTTCATGAATAGTGTGTTGCAAATTCCAGTTACATTCACACATTTGATTAATCTTCCCAGCCTAGAAGGCTTTGCAGTGGTTCTTTCCCATGGAGTAGAAACTAGGCGTCTCTGGGGAACACTGGGTCTGTGTCTAGAACTCGCAACTCACTGCTCAGGACTTGTATTTTTCCTAGGTTCTCTTCCTTGTGATTGTCTAAAGGACATTTTTGCAGTTTTGACCTAAGCCTCTCCTCTCCCTCCTTACCCGCCCCAGGGCACAAGCATGCTCTGAGTTTCCTGCCTGGCTATGCTCCCTCTAGACCCACAGCACCCACAGGCATATGAATGCGCCCATCTGTTGGCAAGTCTGCAAAGCCCAGGGGCAGAGTTACAGAAGTCCAGGTTTGGGTCTCCACACTGTGCAACCTCTAGCCAACCATGTAACCTCTCTCTGGGGCAGGATTCCCTCTTCTCCAGAGTGGGGTGAAGACCGCACATCTCTAGGATCATGGGGAGCCATGAACCAAGGTGAGGAGCCACAGGAAAAGGATGCAGGCATGACCAGGCGCTTCTGTGTTTGTGCAGGCAGTGACCGCTCCCTCCTGTCCTCCCAGCTCCAGCCCTGCAGAGCCCTCCCCGCCTGCTTCTGCAAGCTCCATCTCCTGAGCTGCGTCGGGTTGCAGCCTCTCAGTCCTGCAGACGTGACTGGATCATAGCCCCATCAAGTGAGCTGCAGTGATATTTTAGCATGAGCCCTGATCTGATTATTCTCCACTCATTCAACCCTAGGCAAGTGTGGGTTCATACTTTCCATCACCGCCTGTGCCAGCCGGTTTCCATATCAGCTGGGGCCTCAGGAAAGTAGAGGGACACACTGTCATTCTTTCCATTAGCATGGACCCTGCTGCTATCAGGACCAAGTGCCAGCAGCTTTAGCTAACGGAAGTTGCAGCCGCTGACCAGGCAGCCTTGGTTTCCAGCACACTCGACAGATAAGATGGCTCTTGATATGGAAAAGCTGGACTCCCCTTCTGCTGGGAAAGCAAAACAAACAGGGCCTCCTTCTTTCTTGTGGGTGTCCTTGTCAGCTTCTCTTTAGTTTGAACCGTTAAAATTTTGGTTCTGAAGGTAATACAGTGCGACACCCTCCCCTCCGTCCCCTGACACCTGGTGTGAGCGGGAGAATCAGATTGATAGTAAATTTGTGTGAACTTCTCTCGGCACCCCTGGGAGACAGGTTGCTGGTGGCTATTTCTGTTTTCCAGAGTGGAAAGACAATTTAAAAGAAAAAATAAAACCAAAAATCCTTCTGCTCAGAGTCATAACAGCAAACCAGTGGCCCAGCTCATGGCCCTGGACGCACCAACCTGCCACATCCCTGTTCTGAGGACAGAGATCTGACTGACACTCTGTATCAGTTATAGAAAATTTAGACAGGGGTCTATTTTAGGAGCCCTGACAAATTCATTTTATTCTATTTTCTATAAAGCAAAAGAGTTATTCATCATGAGGCATAAGTAACGTCTGAGTAATACAACTGGGCTCTGGGGCATCATGAGCTTGTGTCAGTTGCCTGCGTTGAATCATGCGCTGGGAGGACTGGAAGGGGGTTGAGTAATCATTTGATCCAGTGGTTCCCAAATCTGGCCTTTCATCAGAATCACCTGTAGAGCTTGTTAAGAAGCCACATACCCAGGTCCCATCATGGGCCTAGGGTAGAAGATCTGGACCCTGGGTCTCTGTTTCTGACAAACTCCTTATGGGTCCTGAACAGTCCTTGTGGGTCCTGAACAGTCAGCTTAAAAACCTGTATGGGACCCACACTGAGAATCACTAAAGATGAATCCCTCTTTTATTGGCTTGCTTTTTTGTCTGTTTGTTGTGTTTGTTATTATTCAGGTGAAGAACCAGGGCCTAAAGGCTAACTGGCCGGGCCGAGGGTCACACAACTGTCAGTGTCAGAGCTGGGATGGGAACAGCTCTGCTCTTCCCAGGACGTTGGTGCAACCATAGTCCAGCAGGGCAGCCAAGAGGGATGGATTTCTAAGGCACTGTTTCTACAGCCTTCCAGACCACTTCTGGTCACTCTATAACGCCACTCTGGCCAGGATGGACATCTCAGAGAACCCACAAGGTTCAGGAGATTTCTTCCCAAACCCTTAGCAGAGGTTATGTGTGGGACTACCTACAAAGCCTTCTTTTCCTCTCAGGGGCAGGCCAACCTCCCCAGGGCCCAGAGTGTGGCCACCAAGACAAGAGCAGACACCCAGACTTGACCCTGCACTAGAACAAGTCTGCCCACTCGGACCTGCTGCCCTGTGACAGCCCCTTCCCCAGAAACCTTCACCTAGAAGGCAGGCTCTGTGGAGAGAGGGTAAGAACCTGGAGTCTGATCTGCCTCTGATTTCCTGGGGCCTGGCTGCTGGCTGCTGGCTGCAGGACACCCACTGACCTATATTTCCTAGTTTCCTCCTGCAGGACAAGTCTGGCGTTTTTCTTCCATCCTTCTTCCTGAAGCTTCTCAATTTAATACTCAGTGTATTAAATTGGTGGATTTAATGTGGATCAAATTGGTGGGAATTTATTTTCCAGATTGTGCCTCTCCTTGGTGTTCATTTAACATGGAGGCCACGATGACATCCTCACTTGTTAGTCAGATTACATATTTGGTGACAGTGGGGGAAGAATCACAAAATAAGCAGTCAGAGATATGGGGCCAAGGAAAATGGGAAACCGTCATTCTCTAACACACATCTTGCTCTTTTGTGCTTTGAATTGTGACCTTCATGCTGGTTGTCCTCTGGACTCTGACCTTGGCTTCTAGCTTTCTATCTTATTCTCTGGGCACTTCTACCAGTAGGCTGGCAGACACATTGGTACCTCTCTGCAGGGTTCCTGACCTGGCTGTCCGACTTCCTAGCAGACCTTCCACTCAGACATCCCACGGGCATTTCAGGCTGTGTCTAAAATCTGCTGTTATCTCTGTTCCCGCACTTCCTGTCCCTGTTTTGTCCTCTCTCATCCACTCACTTGTTCATGCCAGAAACAGAAGGCATTGTTGACACCTTCTCCCTCACCGCCCCCCTCCATGTATTCAGCCAGAAACTTTGCAGATTTCACATTGGAACCTGGGTCACTGTGTGCAGCAGCTCCCACCTAGTGCTGTGCCCCCCCCCCCCGCCCCGGCGCCTCTGGTGGCCCTCTAGACTGCTTCCAGACTGATCTTTCTAAAGCTTTGTCATCGGCTCACTACCCTGCTTTGAAAACCTCTTCAGTACTTGGAAGATGCATGTCAAAATCCTCACTTTGCAAACGAGGATTTTTGTCCCGTTCCTGCCGCTCTCTAAGGTTACTCACTGATGTGGTGCTGAGCCACTTGGGGCTCCCAGAACACGGGGCACTGTAGGATGCAAATTGCTGTTGGCACTTCCTGAGATACCCCAGACCCCTGCTGGCCTTCAGATGGCCTTTTCTCAGTGGAGGCTGACTCTCTTCTCAAATAACCTCTGGTCTTCTGGAGTGCAGACACTATCTTAGCATCTTCTGACACAGTGGTTGCCATGTTGTATGTTACCAGTAAGTGTTTGATGAATGAGTGAATGAGTTAGCAAGTTGTTTGAAAGCCAAGTTATCTAACTGAACCAAAGGAGAAAGTGTGATCCACCTGGTGTCTTTGGTTCCCATCAGTATTATGGAATTCATTTTACTACTTAGATTCCCTGCTATAATTAGAGCAATAATTAGATTCTCTGTAAACTCCACCCAGTTCAAGCTTTAAAACATTCATGTGTATTTACCAAGATGTGCAGACCTCTCCAGCACCACGCCTTATCCTCACCCCGCCGTAATCAACTTTCTTTTAGAGACTGCTTGCTGGCTGATGTTTTGGTTTGGGTATTTCTCATTCTCCTGTGTGCTCTTAGAGTTTCTGAGCACAGAAAACAATCACAGACTGATGTCAAGTAGGAGAACAGCAGAGAGCCCGGACGCTATGAACAGCCGCCCACCTCACAGGTGGACGTGGGTCTTTACTGGATGGTGTCCCAGGGGCTCTTTTTTCCCTTGTCACAGGCTCCTCTGGAAGCTGTCCAGAGCCCTGCTCACAGAGGGGCACCAACTCTGTTGCTGGAAGAACAGCTCAGCAGAGGACATGGCCCTGGGGTAGGATGGCACAGGTGTGCAGAGCTCCAGGATGTGGTCATTGCACATATCTGACAAAGGCAGTGCAAAGCCCTGTCCTTGTCCTGGGAGACAAAAGGGAGAACTTGGGGGACAATTGTGGAATTTTATCGCTGGGTGGTGCCTTAGGGATCAAAGGTAAGCTACATTGCTGAGCTGTTGGACTTGAGCCAAAACCTTCCTCCGCTCTCCTGCACTGTGCATTTTTTCCGCAGCGTCACACCAAGGGTGCAGCTGTTAGAGAATTCCACAGGACACTCACTCACTCAGAGTGACCTAGTCAGTGGGACACAGAGAACCCAGGCCCTGGCGCTGGTCGGCTGGGTGATTTTACTCAAGGTCTTTGAGTTTGTTTCCTCATTGGTAAAATCATGCCACCTCTGAGTTGGCCTGAGGAGTAAATGAAGTGATGTATTTGACACGGTGGGGGCCGCCTGGGGGTCCCTCAGCACACTGCTGTCTCATCGCCTCTTCTGCGTTCAGGGAGAGGATTTTTCTATGTTAAATGCCTTTTAAAACCACTGTACTTTGTGTGTTCTTCTCCAGCCGCAGGCAGAGATTCTTCAAGCGCTAGGTTGTCTCCTTCTAAGATACTGGGCTCCTTGGGGAGGGGAGCCTCTTAGTCACAGAGTGGGTGAACTGGAAACTGGGTGGGGAGAGGACGGAGGGGAGGAAGCAGGAAGGGCTGGGACTTGCAGGTGAGTGCCTCACTGTGCCTGCTAGGGTGGGCCGGGACAGGAAGGGCCAGGTAGCTCACTGGGGCCACACACTGAGAAACCTCAGGACCAGATTTGGGAGGGAGTGACGCGAGGATGCTGTTTGAAAACTCACTGGGGGTAAATGGACGGGTTTTAGCAGGTGCCCTCACACTGGCGTCTGTAGTTTCCGCCTCCCCTTTCCTCTCATGCCTTCATGACTGTCCTCTGCCTGATGAATTCTGCCTGGACCAGCCACCTTTTATATTCAGGAGGTTTATGTTTGGTGCTGTAGCCATGGCCCGTGCTGTGTTCCTAAGTCCACTGTCAGACCCAAGAGTCGGCAGTTTGCTTTATGCCGTTTCAGCTGTGACTGCAGCTTCTCAGTGCTGAGGGGAGTGGCGGGTTAGGACTGCCATCCCTCTGAGTAGGTCCAGGCTCTGGCCCAGTGGGCACTGGAAGAGAATGTGCTTGGTCTCAGAAGCAAATGGATACTCTGTTTTTACATTCAAAACAACTACTTAGGCTCGGCGCCTATAGCTCAACCGGCTAAGGCGCCAGCCACGTACACCTAAGGTGGCGGGTTCGAATCCCCAGCCC
>NW_003852506.1:1362640-1400005 GCF_000181295.1 Otolemur garnettii
AACTACTTAAAATCATGTCATGTTGGGGCTGGGGCAGTGGCTCGCACCTGTAATCCTAGCACTCTGAGAGCCCGATGCTGGTGGTTTGCTTGATCTCAGGAGTTCGAGACCAGCCTGATCAAGAACGAGACCCTGTCTCTAAAACTAGCCGGGCATAGTGGCAGATGTGTATAGTCCCAGCTACTCGGGAGCCCAAGACTTTCAGGTTACTGTGAGCTATGACACCATGACACTCTAGCCAGGGTGACAGAGTGAGACTTTGTCTCAAAAAAAAAAACAAAAACAAAAAAAACCACAGCAAAGTGAGCTGTCCCAAAGTGAGGATTCATCCTGGAGCCCACAATTAGCTCCCCTTCATCCCCTGTGCCATCTCCACTGGCCCAGGGGACTGTCCTGTTATTTTGAAGGAGGGCGCACAGGGTGGTAGCTGCATCTGCCCTCCCCCTGGCACTGGAGAAGCAGCAGGGCTCTGAACCCAAAAGGCCTGTGAGCGAATCCAGACCTCAGACATTCTAGCTCCTCACTGGGGCAGAAGGAGCCATCTCAGGGGACTTTTAATCCTATGGCTTTTTTACCTTTAGCTCTTGTGAAATCCCTGGGTCAGAAGGGAGTTAACTGCTTGTATGCTGGGCCTACTGACATTCCATGTGCCCTTGAAAGAAAGCGGAGTAGAATTCTCCAGATTTTCCATTCTACTGTCATAGGAACAGCTGGACATTTTGTTTTCCTCATGATAAAAGAGGGTTCTTCTTGCAATAAAACGATTATTCTCCGCCTTTTCATGGTCACCAATTGAATTAGTGATGATTAAATTAGGCCTTTCATAGGCATGCTAGTAAAAGCAGTTGGTTGTAATTTACCAAATTAAGCAAATTGTCCTAATAATTTTAAAGTTATTAAAAATTTCTATCTGCATTCTCTGTGTAGTGCTATTTTAAAATGAATTTATTGGTGCTATTAAGGAAACTCAACTAATTCAATTAAAAGTACTTTCGTGTTTGAACATAATGTTCATTTTTAAGAGATAGATATAGTTTTAATTACTACAGAATATAATCCAGTGGTTCTCAACCTTCCTGATGCCACAATGTATTTTCATTGTTACAAAGGGGTAGCAACCCACAGGTTGAGAACTGCTGATATAATCAATTTCTAAGTGGTGGTTTATTTTTGTTTTCTTTCAGGATAATCTTGCAACGATGTCAGAAAACCAAATGTTTTCACATGTTTAATCATATCTCACTCATTGATAAAGCAACTTCCAAGAGATCCTTTTTACTCTTTATCATCATGACAAATCTTCCTGAGTCTTTGTTAAAATTTGTACCTTGCTTGAGTCTTGAAGAAAGGCTTTTGTTAAACTACAAAGTCATGTAAGCCTCCATAAAAAGAAGCCTGTTCTAGCGCTGTGCTAAAAGCAATTTGCAGCTCTTCTTTTAAACTGTATTTGGAGCAAGTTCACTAAGTACACGAGAAAATCAGATGTGGGTTAAGATCACATTCTATTTTTGGCTTATAATAGTGTTAGTAGGTTGGTCATGCACTGCATGTGTTGTATTTTGGTTCCAAGTGTTCAAAAAAGAAAAGCCTACCATAAAAAGACAGAGATGTTTCATCAGAAAAAGATGTCACAGACGAAGGTACTAGAGAGTGTGACACGCAGAGTGTTGGTCTCTGCAGCAGGATGTGGACAGTGTGCCCCATCTGATTCCCTGATGGGCCATAACTCAGGACATCAGCCACGTTGCTTTGTAGTCCTAACTCACGCTGCCTAAGACATGTGCGTCCTCTGCTTAAGATGTTCTTTCCATATTTACCAGTCCTCGTACACCCCTCATATTTGGTGACAGTTATATGCAGAAGCAAATCAGTCTAGGCTTTTGGAGAATTCTTGTCAAGAAAGCTTTCTTTCTCTCTTCTTTTTTAGTTATTATTCCCTTACTTGATTCATTATCTTTTATTTTCTCTAGATTATATTTTACCCATAACAAATTGTTTTAATTCTCCATCTTTAGAAAGGAAAGGGTCTTTTTTGCTGTGTAGGATTTTATAGATTTACTGATTTAAAAAACAATTCTCTGCAGGTACCACATTTACTGAAAACAAAATCGAGGGACTTAAGATCTTTCAGCTGCCCCATCTGGCAGGGACCTAGGTTCCCCCCCACACACATACACACCCCCTCAGCTCCAGTCTGTGGTCGGGCAGTGCCACCAGCTTCCACCAGAAGCAATGGGCGTGTGCCCTGCAGCCCCACCCCACTGCCTGCAGCCCCTTCACCTCTACCAAGCCCTACCTGAGGGCCCCAGAGTGGACCTGGCCCTGAGCCTGTGGTTTCCTCATTCAAAGACTCATTCCAGAAAGAGATTAATTGATGACCTTGGATAAGGTTATTTGAGATTATTTCCTCATCTATAAAATAGGGATACTGCACACCTCATAGCCAAGATGAGAAACATCTGAAGATACGTGTGAACACTCGCTCAGTTGCTGGCAGATAGGATGTGCTTAAATGACCGGTTGCCTTTACCTTCCTCTTTGTTGATCTCTCCAGTTATTCCTGCACCTCCACCTTCAGCCCCTCATGTGCTCCGTCCTGGGAGTTCTGCCACAGCAGTTTCCCCTACTCAGGCTTCAAGGGCTGACTCTGGGGTGGGGAACAAGACCAGGACCGGGGCCTGCCGTCCTCAGTTCTGGCTGTGTCACTGTGTGATGTGACTGTTCTCAAGGTGGAGAGAGGAACAGACCCCTGCCTTGCTGTCAGAGCCCAGGGTGTTCTTCCCCCTGGAATAATAGTCATAAGTAGGTTTCTAATCTAGGATATGGTGACATGGAACAAATCACTATAGAATAAAGGTAACATTCGTGCATTAGCGTGTTATTAAATTATTTTAAAATAAAGGAAATGAGGCTCTTATTTAAGGCCCAGTCTTTCGGGATTTATGGCAATGCCTACACAGCAATTCCTCCAACTTCCCCAGTGAGTTTTAATCTAAAAAATCTCTCTGTGCCCCCTCCGTTTAGTGCTTGGAAGACATTTTCCCACAGAGACGATGCTATGCTGGTTCTCAGCTCCACCCATGGAAGCCTATGAAACCCTTAATACCCATAATACAAACAAATCTAACAGAATGGAGGAACACTAAAGAAAAAGGGATGAAATAAAACTGGGCTGGAAATGGCCGAGGCCGGCTCGGAGGTAGTGGAAAGCACATCAGAATGCACTCTGTTCTGCCCCAGTCACTAATGGGGGTGGGACTCTGGGGGCTTTGAGAATCCTGAATTTGAACTTGGCCTTCTAAGTCAATGTGACTATATATATATATTTTTTCAAGATAGATGGAAGATATTTTATTTACAATTCATTACTTTAAAGCGGTGGGCCATTTAGACACATGGTTACATTGGTTGGCACTAGTTGGTACAGGGCACTTTGCTGGCCTCTGGCTACTCCCTGGAAAGGGAAGCTTCCTCTGTCCCCAGGCAGCCCACTTCATCTTTACATGACTCTGAAATAGTGTCCCCTTCCCTCAAGCCAGAAATATCCCCCTTTCCACTGTATTTTCATTTAATACAGTCCTAACGTACATTCTGGAGAGATGACAGGTCCAACGGGGGGTTGGAAAGTGCTCCCGTATGAGAGCAATGAGTGGCCCTGGCTGCACAGGAGATGGCTGGGAAAGTGTGCATACCCTCCAGGTGTGCAGTGATGTCACTCGCTCTGTCAGCACACTCAGCGCTGTGCACATGGACACTCACCAGTGAGCAGAGACGCGAGGTGAGCCCCACCCTCATGGAACTTCAGTCAGGTGTCACAGCAGAACTGACACCATGATGCCCTTTAAATCAAAGGCATATCATAGCTCTTTGCAGCTAGCATTTATTAAATGTAAGTCACATATTTTTCAGAGTACGTAGAGGAAGGAATTCATCTAATACTGCCTTTTTTAAAATGGTGGTGGTGAGAGGCTGGGTGCAGTGGCTCATCCCTATAATCCCAGCACTCTGGTAGGACAAGACGGGAGGATCCTTGAGCTCAGGAGTTCAAGACCAACTTGAGCAAGAGCAAGACCCTGTTTCTACTGAAAATAGAAAAATTAGATGGGCATGGTGGAGGCACCTATATGTAGCCCCAGCTACTTGGAAGGCTGCGGAGTTTGAGTTTGCAGTGAGCTATGACACCCTATACTCTAGCCTGCGTGAGAGAGTGAGACTCGTATCTCCAAAAAAAAAAAATTGATGAGGAAGAGCTGTGTAGTGGCACCCTTTCTTGTGCAGGCTGTTTCTCTAACCTGTTGAACAGTACATTCTGTGTTATGATACACACACACTCCTGGGAGTGATGGGTAAGGCCTGCTGTCCCTCAGTTCTGGCTGTGTCACCGTGTGATGTGACTATCTGCAGCTACCAGGCCCTCACCATCCCAGCCAGTGCACCAGTGAGCAGTGGTCCCCATTTGAGGGTGCAGGATGGGGTAAGCAGCATTGCCACCGAGCGAGAGCTGCTGCAGGCTGCTCTTTGCAAACCACCCAGTCCCCGAGAGCCTATCTACAAGGAAGTCCTGATTTTTGTTTCAATTTCCAACCTCTTGCCAGCTGGTACATGTACTATAGTAAAAATGAATTACTAGATCAATGAAGTAGGACAAAAAGACCTACAAAGTATAATTCTCAGCTGTTACTTGCTAGCTCCAACAGAGGGACAGTGTTTCTGATAAACTGCTTTGAAACTTCTAAAGGCTTATTTATTCTCCATTTCTGGTTTTCCCTCCTGGCAGACTGGCCCACGTCCGCAGATCAAGCTTTGGGTAGCGTCACCCTGCATGACAAGTATAGGTCAAGCCTGGAATTTTAAAATAGAAATATGTGTACTTATAATTATGAGGTTTTCATAAACTTTTCAGAAAAAAGGAAAATCCGTAGATGTCATAATCAGTTTGCATCATGTCAGATTTACTTTCAGTCTTTTCCAGGGAACATAGCCCATATTTTACATGGCTGTCACTCTCGACCACGTTTATATTCCAGTCTTATTGATTCCCTGGCCTGGCCCTCCTTGTCTCCCTGGCTGTTGGTGCCTTTCCAGTCAAGGTCTGGGGGATGCCCAGGGTGGTCTCCCCAGTCCCAGCCTCGCCCTGTGCCTTCCAGCAGTCTCAGAATTCTCGGTCTCACAGGACTAGGCCAGGTTCCTGCTCACCTCCTGGCTTTCATTCTTCTTCATTTCCTGCCCTCTCATCCTCCTGCCCCTCCCTGTGTGCCTTAGCCACACTGAGCTCTGCGCAGTTCTGGAATGTTCTGGAAGCCTTTCACTCTCTTGCCTTGGTGCTGACGCACTATCGCTCAGCACTCAGTGAACCCTAGCTCTTTGTCCTTATGGAGAACAAGCTCCCCATTTTGCTTCATTTCCCCAGATGTTTCTCTGTCATGAGCAGTGCTGACTTAAACATCTTTATGCAATTTATTTTTTTGAACATAGGAATTAATTTCCCCAAATGAGATTTATAAAGGGTCCTCCAAGACTGAGGACCCTTTATAAAAAATCACTGCCGATTGTCAGATGGTTTTCCAAAAAAGTTGAGCCACTTATCAGTGTCAACATCAGCAAAACCTGAATTTTAACTCAAAAATATTACATCAGTATTGTCCCCAAGTTGAAGTTTACACTACAGTCTACGGTGAGCCTTCATGTCTCTGGCAGCTGACATGAATGAATTGCCTTTCTGTTTTAGATGTTAGTTCTTTAAAGGCAAGGCCTTTATCTACCAACATTATTTTGCTCCCTAAACAGTGGACACATAATCAATACGTGATGACCATAACGTGGATGACACTGAGTCTGCTGTCACTCTAATATAAAAAGTGTGTTTAAGGGCCAGGCACGTATCTCATGCCTGAATTCTAGCACTCTGGGAGACCCCGGCAGGTGGATTGCTTGAGCTCAGGAGTTCCAGACCAGCCTAAGCAAGATCAAGACCCCATCTCTACTAAAAATAGAAAATAATAGTAGAGCATTGTGTTGGGTGCCTGTAGTCCCAGCACCTCAGGAGGCTGAGGCAAAAGGATCCCTTGAGCCCAGGAGTTTGAGTTTGCTATGAGGTATGACATCACAGCTCTCTATCCAGGGTGAGACTCTGTCTCAGAAAAAAAGAAGGTTTATTTATGGAGGATTCCCCTTCCTATGTGTCAACCAAAGGGGGAAATGAGGAACAATAAGAGCCAACTTACTAAATAAGATATGCCTGGGACATGCTGGTGGCCGTAGGTTGATGTGGATGTGCCAAGAATAGGGTCTTTATTGTCCGTAAAACATTCTGCCATGCGCTGTGGCCCTTTACACTTAACCTCATGGAGTTGTCATAACAGCTGTGGAAGCTGGGTCCTTGGGTATCATTATCAAGGATGAGAAAACTGAAGCACCCGGAGATTCAATAACTTGCCCAAGGTGGTGAGGGCAGAGTGAGGCTGGGATTTGATCCTGGGTGGGATTTGATCCCAGAGCCCTGAAGCGCAGTGCTTAACTCCTGCATTTGTCCGACTGGAGGTGGAAGCGTCCTTCTGGAAGTGTCCTGGACATTATAGGTGAGTTAACACCACCGTGAGAGGAGGGATTAAGGTAGCACTGCCCACCCCTCTTCCCCTTCTCGCACATCACACACAGCCTCCCTGTGTCCTCCTGGCCCCCTCCAGCTGGCACGCACGTGTCACTGGGCTTTCTTCACATGCCACTGCTTGTCTGGCTCCCCTAGGAAGTATGCTTGCTTGGGAATGCCTGGCACATACTAGGTGAAGGATTAGTGATTACTGCCTGGAGCAGAATCTTCAGGGGAAATCATGGAATATAGGGTGTTTGAGTTTCCAGAATGATGAGCATGTACCAAAAGATGTCACTGCAGTATAAATCGATGCTCCTGAAATCTTCATAGATTTTTAGCTAGAATGTGGCCTTAAGAATTTGCCCCTGAGGGAAGTAGAGCGAGGTGACTGTTTTCCATGGCTTCACAGAGCATTCAGTCAGATTTTCTCAAAGCGGTGGTTCTGCGTCACCTCACAGAAAGTATGAGGCAGAGCTGGGAGTGCCCCAGTTTGCTCAGTGCAGCCACATTCACGCAAGCTTCCCCGAGCGTGGCAGTGGCGCACCCCAGTGATAAATGACCTGGAATTTTCTGGTGAGTCCCTGAATTGGATAGGAGCTCAAGCCTTGTTACAAGCCACATCCCTGGGTCCCACATGCCTATGGAAAATGTGGTGGGCAGGAGCCAAGCCAGTGTGCTTCAGCTGTTCCCAACAGTCAGGCTGGTGTGGCCCCTCACGTGGGACCAGTGTGGACGGAATATTCTGGAGTTACAGTTCAGGTTTTGTTGGCATCAGCTCTGTGTATGGATTCATGTTTATCTTCTTTTCATAAACTGATGACCGAGGTAACTAACTGTGATGTAAAATAATCCAGAGAGAGATAACGGCTTTCCAGAAAATGCTGGTTCTCGCTATTCTGTTTTCAAGTATTCCACCCAGCCTGGCTGCAGTATTTTTAACTCTTGGATGAAGATACAACTATTTCAAATGCACTTTTGTTTATACAGAGAACACTAGAACAGTATTTAAAATAAATAGGATATGCAGCCACGCTGTTTTCTGGCATCAAAAATAGTCCAACCATGGCTCACAAATACACTTCGGGGATCATTTTTTTCTTTGAACTAAAAATAAAATTTTTAAGCAATCACTTACCCCCCAAAAGTTTTCTAGTGCTGAAGCAAATTGCCTAGATTGGGGACTTTTATCCTGTGTATTTACTCTGATCATGATTTCAACATAACATCGGTTTGCAAATAGTGTATGTAGTGGGAGTGGCTTTGCGGACACTGCCGGGTTTCATTTCTTTCTTTGATCACTGGGCCCCCTTTAGGTTTCCCCAAGTTCTCACTGTGCTTTCTGAACAGATGCATTGTTCCTCTGATGTCTCTGTGAAATGGTGCCAATGTTTCCAATTTTGAAGACATGGGGTTTTTTTGTTATATCCCATTTCAAGTTTTCTGCTGCTGACAGATTCTAAATTACTATATTAAGTATTACAGTTATTAGAGAGTTACAAAATAGTTTCCATTATAAACTCCTATGGTCATCATTTAGAACTTTACAACAATCCTCTTTTGTAAAGATGCTTTCCAGGAAGTGAATATCCCGCAAAAATCAGCAAGCTCGGGATGAATATCACGGGGACATTCACTGTTTGCTTGAAGTAGTGGAGTCTGTTACTTCTTTTTCTAAGTGTAAAAGATGGGGAAATGGTAAAGGAAGATCCTGCTTTTATATCCTCAGCAGACATCTAAGTTGGTATCTGTGGAGCCGTTGGCAGAAGCTTTAAAATCAGCCTTCTTGCAGAATCTTCTAGCTTCACCCGCAGTGGGCTTGTTACACCCGGTAACACCTTCACACTGCACCAGGCTTGTTAGAGTCTTATCTCAACTCTTGCCACCTCCATTACTAGCCATAGGCAGATTCCTGGTTTGTGTTAACTCAGACAATGCCTAGAGCCTGACTTCTCTGATTAAAAGGCAAAATTGAGGGGAAAAAGGTTTTTTTAGTGGTCTGAACTCCTTCTCAGGAGCTCCCCAGCGTCCTCTTTAAGTCCTGTTTACTGGCTCTCCTGGAGGCCTGGGGACCCGAGGGCATGTCAGGAGACCTAGACTGTGCATTTGGGGGGACTAACCCAGAAGTTTTCAAGAAGGAATATTTGAGTACAGCAATCCTGGGTAATGTGAATGTGAATGTGAATGCTGTCAGTTAGGAGATACAGGACTGTGGGCGAGTAATCTACACTCACCCCACTTTCTTTCTGCAAAGATAAGGATAGGAATGCCTTCCTTATATCCCCTCAAGGATTCATGGAAAGTCAGTGAGTTAATATATGCAAGGGAAGTTTTAAACTGCAAAGTTTAGGTTTAATGTAATTTCGAATAATTATCAGTCAGAGCCTGCTTAATAACGTGGAAAATGTCATCTCTGTTCAGAAGAACACCAGGACCCGCTGCAGGACCCAATTACGGATATTTTGCCTGACTCAATCCACCAGAACAAAGAGATATTTCAGAGCATGGCATTTAAATCCTTAGGCTTGTTAAACCATTACCAGCAGGGCATTTGTGTACCTTATAAATGAGTTATCCTCTTCCTTGCCTATGGAAGGTAAAGAAATGCTCTGATAATTGGATCGTGGTGGAGCTCTGACTTTATGTTGTGCTTGTTTGAACTCATTCTTGAGCATAAAAGCCGTTGCCCAGAACAATGTTCTTCTTACAGAAAGAATCCTGTACTGTGACTCAGTCACGGATTGTATTAAACTTCCTGACACTACTTAATTTGTCAAGCAAGTTTTATTTTTTCCTTAACCCTGGCCTTATTCCAACAGTTCCAACTGTTCCTGGAATAAGTGGACTGCATCCATCCATCTTTGCATTCTCACAATTTTCAGTAACCCTAGTGGGAATTTATGTTACTCAAATGACAGCAATTTATGTTTTTTTTTAATTATGATTAATTAGAAGCCTATTTATAGTGATCAGATGGAATGTTTTTATAGTGCTCTATTGGCAGAGATATTAATACACTTGAGTGTTAATATGGCTGCCTTGCCTTCCCACACTGCTCACTCACATAAGCTGAATCATATGCTCCACGATTATGTTCGCTCTGGTCACATCCTTTTGATTCCCTGGATTCTATTGGCGCTGAAGGAACCTTCACCATTGATTTTGCAACAGCCAAGACTGAGATACAAAGAGATGAAACGGTCCACCCACACAACGCAGTGTTTCAGTACCAAAACCAGGGTTAGAGAACAGGACTTTAGATTCCTAGGCTGGTGTCCTTTCAAAGATGTCAGGGTGCTTGGAACACCAGAACAAAACCTCCACAGTTCAAAATCCCTAGGCAATAAATGCATTAAGTCATTTCAGATAGCCAGGCCTCTGTAGAGCTGGAGTGTATGTAACGTTCAGATCGTTAGACATACAGCGTAATGTTTAACCATTTGGGGATCAGGGTTAAAATGGGCAGCCCAACTCTGCCTTCTCAAATAGAGATGGAAGCTTTGTTCTTGATAATTCTTAGTAGCACCTGTTCTAGATCATTCTGGCTCCTCAGTCATCCCAAGTCTCCTGCGTGGGGCTTTGCTTCTGGGGGAGGTTGGTGGATAGTTCAGCCTGGGGCTGCTTTTTCCATCCTTCTGTTTCTCACGCATGGTCCCCTGTTTGTCTGTTTCCCGGGCTCCTGCACCGGGTGACATGGTGCCCCATCTGCAAAGTGGTTCAGTGGCAGGTCTGAAGCCACTTTCTCCCTGGGGATTCTCTCACCTTTTAAAGTGTCTTTTGCAGAGTAGCCACGCGTCTTGTGAGTTGTCAGCAGCATTAAAAGCATTACCCCTTTCCCATCAGTAATGCATAGGTTCGCAGACACCTCTTTGACAGCTCGTACTTGTCAACATGATTTGTCCCAGGGTTGATGGATCATTCTTCACTATTTTAGGAATTTGTGTTAGGCTGGGTACAATTTCACTGTAGCTTCTCTTCAAATTCTGATTCTGAGTCAGCCATCCAAGAGAATTAAGCACAGATTGCTTATGTGTAAAGAAGCAATAGTGTCTGCCCTGTGGAGTGGCTTAGGGATTCCACGGGACCATGTATGTCCAGTGCTCACACCAGCACCTGGCAGACGGCAGACTGCCCACGTGGGATAGCTGCAATTTCTCGTCTTCACTGCCGTCAGCACCGCTAGTTGTTGCTAAATCTGCGAGCGTCATCTTCTTTTGTGAAAAATGGACACCACCTTTCTCATCTTTCAAATATGTTCATTGCGAAAGTTGTTTTCATGTTTACTATTTTTTAAAATGATCTCAAATTTTAAAAAGCCACCACATGGTACTTACAAACATATCCTACTATGTCATTCAGCTGAGCCTCTTCCCCAGGCTTGGCAGAAGCCCTCCAGTGGTCAGAGCTCCCTGCTGGGATCTCAGCATGTTACAGGGCTGGACTCTGGTTCTGGCCTTCACCTTGGACTCCTGCCCTGGCGTGAGCAATCACCTGGCTGATCAGCATCAGCCTTCCACAGATGAAATAAAAACATGCAGGCTGCCTCCTCCACACCTCGCTGGGTTGTTGTGGGAAGAATCAGAGTTTCTGAGATTGGTAGAACTAGCCACATAAGTGTGAGGTGTCTGAGTGGCATGTCTGGTCTAGTGGACATTGCCTTTACCACAGATTTTAAAGTACCATGAACATGTCCAAATGTTTTCAACAATACGCAGTAAGAGCGCCCTTCCCTGCATGGCCCCAGTGCAGGGCTGGGGAACCTGTGCCCTCTGATTTCAAGAGTGTTATTTTTTTAAGCACCAAAAAAGGCAAGAAAAGCTTTATCTTTCTCTGCCAGCCCCTTTCTAATAAAAGGATTTGTTCTATAAAATCTTGGTTCAGTCAAAAGGCCGCACTCAAGGATCCAACAAGGCCACATGTGGCCCCAGGGGCACAGGTCCCCACCCTGCAGGTCACTGATTAACTTGGCACAGCTGAGCTCAGCATGCCTCTGTTACATCTTAAGAAACACAAACTTCCATAATACCCAGTCTTCACCTGAAAGGTGTGCTGAGACTTTACTTCTATATTCCTGGCCTTTTGAAGCTTGTTCTAAATATTTGCACCATGGAGACTATTACAATGATTGCAAAAATGAACTATTTCCAAGGGAGTTCTGTTGTACACCTATAATGTGGTTGGAATATGAGATTTTTCATCCGAGACCTCACTCTCTGGAGGAAGTTGTTAAAAACATTTCAGCCTGCGTGAATTATCCCTTTTACCTTGAAAGCCACCTTATACTGTGTCTATTTAGAATTAGTGTGTCCACTGGCCTTATTTTAAACCCTTTATCAGGTCTTTACTCCTTTTATTTTTTTTTGTCTTTTTTACTTTTTATTATGGAAATGTTCAAGTGCATACAAAGGCACAGAGGATATTCTAATGAACTCCACATATTCCACACCCCACACCACCTCACCAGTTACAACACGCGGAACCCCTAGTCCTGCCCTCACACGCGCCCTCCTCTCTACAGGTCATGCCATTTCATATGTGTGCATCTCTAAGAGAAAAGGACACGTTTCGTAACAAAAATGAAATAAATAATAAAAGCATCCTCTTGGCTGGGTATAGTGGCTCGCACCTGTAACCTAGCACTCTGGGAGGCCGAGGCCGGTGGATCACCTGAGCTCAGGAGTTCAAGACCAGCCTGAGAAGAGCTAGACAGCATCTCTAAAAATAGCCAGGCATTGTGGTGGACACCCTACTTGGGAGGCTGAGGCAAGAGGATCACTTGAACCCACGAGTTTGAGGTTGCTGTGAGCTAAGATGCCACATCACTCTACTGAGGGTGACAAAGTAAAACTTTGTCTCCAAAAAAAAGCATCCTCTGATGCCATCAAATATCCATTCTGTGTTCAGATTTCCACCCCACCCCTTTGGCTCATGAATACCTTTTTATAATTAGCTTGTTTGAATTAGAGTCTAAGTAAGATGCATTCATTGCATTTGTTTGATCTGTCTCACCCAGCTCTTAATACCTGGGCTCTCCATCCTTAGTCATTTATATTTAAAGAAACAGTTTCATTTTCCGATGGCCTCTCCCACAATCCAGAAGCAGTGCTTGCATCCTGTTAGTATTTTCTGCACATCTCTGTATTCCCTCTATCTATGGAAACTCCTAGGTGCAAGAGCTATCTCAAAAATCAGAGTTTTAAGTTTGTATTGTTTTTGCCTGGACAAGACTACTGCATGTGAAGTGCCCTGGACTGACTCTGGCCTCACACCCAGAGGCACATCATGACCGTCGTCTCTCTTTTTGTGACACGGAGTGCACCCCATCGCTGGGTTTAGGTGGGGTCAATCTGATCTAGCTCATAAAGTTTCCCCTCAGCCTTTCTCCTGGTGGTTTCAGCAGCCATCACCACTCCTGCCTCCCTCGGCAGCAGTAGGGTTAGAAATACTGAGGGACTCCAATAAAATAATCAGCTTGAGGTGAAAGTGATTGCATCATTCAAAATGTGTTCACATTTTTACATAGAAACACTTTCCAGGGTGCTAACTGGAAAAATAAAAGTAGTTCTAAGTCTTAAGGAAAGAAGATGAGTATGCGGAGTAATTAGTAAAGGGTTAGCTTGTTTAACTCTCTTATACTCTCCAACTAAAGATTTGAATTGTGCATTATTAGATAATTATTATTATAGGAGATTTTTTTTTAATCACAAGTAATTTTAAAGCATTTATCTTCCTTGAAACACTAGCAAATTGAGGCAACATAAGGTGCTTCATTTTCCTTCTGGTAATAATGTAAAAAAATCACTAATTAAATACTGAAATGTCCCTTCGAATAAGGCATCATGACGCCCGTCTTAGGGAACAGGGCTTGCCGCTGCTTCTTAAACCCTTTGCATCCTGATCGTGTTTCTTCTTGATTTCAGACCCTCTCGTTGGTCTGGAAAGATGTTTGCTTTATAGCTTATTTGTTTTGCTACGAGTAGAATTGAATTCAGGAGATCTTGATCCTGAGACCCGCCTGGGGCTGCAGCTCGTCTCCTGGAATACCTGATGTACCTTTAGAACCCAGAGACAGTGGTTCCTCTTAGGAATGTGCAGCCAAAACTTTATCTGGGACTTAGAGTTCAGATTTTAAAATTGTCCCTAGGTTTCCGGCTTTCACATATCATTGCACTTTTTATGTGGAATAACCTTCATCAGAACCATTTCAGGAAATGAAAAAAGTAGGATCTGGTTATGAGTCAGCTATGGAAAACTAGAGCATGGAATGAATTAGTCAGAAGGAGGGTTCAGTGGCCAGCACGAGCTCCGTGCTATCAGGAAGTGGCGTGACTTTCCATGATTTTATGTGCTGTAAATCATGTGGCATAATGGTCCAGACACCTGGAGTCTTTTTTTTTTTTTCAGTTATAACTTTTGAGCTACAACTGAAAAGCACCGACAGAGCAAAAGCACTATCGGTCCTGGCTCGTCCTCCTGTCGGCTCCAGTGACTCCTCCCCAACTCCAAGCCCCACCGGGACGGGGTCGTTCATCTGAAAGGCTGCTGTGGCTGGCTGGTCCCGGTTCAGGAGCAGCTGGCTTTGGCAGAGTTGCTGCTAAGTGGCATCTGTCTGTTTCTTTTGTTTCTGATATTTTTTCCTCATATCCCTGGTATGGATGCTTCTAACCCTGAGCCGTTTATGGTGTAGAAGAGAGTTGCTTCTCTTTGTGTTATGCTGCGTTTTAGAAAGTTAGTCTGAAAGCCAGAATGAGGCAGGTGCATTCCAGTCTTTTATCATCCTGTGAAAAAGAAAAGAAAAACTTGTGCAAACAGGGGTGGATGAAAAGCTTTCGAGTCATGTGAAGTCCAGAAAACGACATCTCTAGAGGAAAAATGCCAACACCACAGTCAAACACTAACACTGCACATGTTGGGAACGAAGTTTATGGCTTTCTTGGTAATTTCAGTCAGTTAAAATAGGATCAAGTCAGCCTCGTCACTATCTTTTATGACTGATAGGTACGTGCATGGGCATTCAACACCTGCAATGTGCTATGGGTTTGTGTGTGCAGAATTTTTTAAATGAGCATATCTGATGGATAATGCAATCAGAATGGAGCCTGCACGTGAATGGCTGCAGTCCTACTGAACCTCAATGAAATCCAGTTGATTCTGCTGCTCTTGGCAACCTGGTAAACGTTCTCTCCAGAAGAAATCCTGTAAACCGGGTTTGCCCTGTTTGCCTCTGTGGCAACCTGTTCAGTCAGCCAACGCCATCTTACTGTTCTCGTCACATAGTGTCACTTAGCAGTCAGATGGTGTATACCAATCGGTTCGTTCTTCCTCTGCCTCTACCCTAGACTGTGTTCCTCAAGCCCCACTGTGCACAGGCGTCACCTGGGGAGCTTGTTAAAATGACGATTCTCCTTTAGTAGCTCTCCAGTGGGGCCCAGGATTCTGCATTGCTAGCAAGTTGGTGTATGACGCCAGTGCTGCTCTTTGCACATGCTGGACACTCTGTAGTGAGCTACATCTGTAGAGTTAGCAAGAAGCCAAAGGGTGTGATGGGCTAATACTGAGGTGGCGCCCTTGTGAGTCAAACCTCCTTACCTTTCACTCCCTACCCCCAGCAGGACTGAAGACCACCCAGCATGGAGAGGGACCCGAAAGGGACAGAGCCTGAGTCCTCACCCTTCTTACTTCCCACCTGGTGTCTTCAGCCTCACTTCATCCTCTGAGCCATAAGGCCTTCGGTCCCAAACTCCACATAAGCCTTGTAATTTCTTCCTTTCTCCATTGACTGGACTCTTTCTTAGAAAGATTTCTAGAACTATTGGTCATCTAAGTCTTCGCCTGAGACCCATGAGCCCTACTCTTAAATCTTCAAAGACTTTTTTTTTTTTTTTTTAACACAGCCCACTTGTCTTTATTCTCAAACATGTAGAGAAATGGTTCTGTAAGTTCAGAGGAATAAATCAGGATTTCAACATTAGTGGGCAAAAAGGAAAATGCTAGTAGTTCTATGAACAAAGGTTTGGGAGGTTTAAGAATTCTTCAAGAATGAACTTAAAGGCTCGGCACCTGTGGCTCAAGTGGCTAAGGCACCAGCCACATACACCTAAGGTGGCAGGTTCGAATCCAGCCCATGCCCGCCAAACAACAATGATGGCTGCAACCAAAAAATAGCCGAGCATTGTGGCGGGCGTCTGTGGTCCCAGCTACTTGGGAGGCAGGGGCGGGAAATCGCTTGAGCCCAGGAGTTGGAGGTTGCTGTGAGCTGTGATGCCACGGCACTCTACCCAGAAGGACAGCTTGAGGCTCTGTCTCAAAAAAAAAAAAAGAATGAACTTAAAGGGGCCAGGCACGATGGCTCACACCTGTAATCCCAGCACTTGAGAGGCTGAGGCAGATCGATTGCCTGAGCTCACAGGTTCGAGACCAGCCGGAGCCAGAGTAAGACCCCTGTCTCTAAAAATTAGCCAGACATTGTGGCAGGTACCTGTTGTCCCAGCTACTTGGGAGGCTGAGGCAAGAGGATTGCTTGAACCCAAGAGTTTGAGGTTGCTGTGAGCTAAGATGCCACGGCATTCTACTGAGGGTGACAAAGTGAGACTCTGTCTCAAAAAAAAAAAAAAAAGAAGAATCAACTTAAAGAATCAAGGAAGAACATTCACCAAGGGATTGTCCCAGCATGGAAAGTTCAGTGGCTGTATTTCAGAAACAGCAAGTGTCATAGCGTGGGGTTTGGACTAGCCTGAGACGTGGTTCAGCCTGAGTGAGGTAGCTGCTCTCTACCTCCTCGTGCTTTCCTTGATGGCCCCAGTGGAAATAGGTTAAATCTTTAATTGGCTATTTCAATACCATGGAATTTTCAAATCGACATCATTATTTTAAAATCCTAGGAAATATGATTCAGGGTTTGTCATTATTTTTTCCAAGGAAGAAATGATGATAGATATTTTCTGCAAGGGTAAATTTCTGTGACTTTTCCAGTTAAAAGCCAGCCACCAGAACCTTCATACACACCATTTAAAAAGGAACAGTGTCCCGGATATAAGATTAAACATAGTTTCTACTGGCTCACACACATTCTCCACGTGTTCCCTTAATGTGATGGGTGACTCTGAACGCCTTTCCACTGTTATTCTCAGGTCTTCTGTTTAAAAAAAGAAAGAGTTTCATTCCAAGTGATTGCCAAGAGGGTGGCATTTGAAAAGGCTAGTTTAATCACTGTCATAGAGTGACTTGCCTTACTTTATCAGCATCATGAGTTGTGTGGTTTTGCATGTGATGAGTGGTGGCCCGGTTCTGGGTGCTCCGGGACGTGGATTCCATCAGATATGCGGTAAAGCTCTGCACACACCAATACAGACGTCTGAGGGTAGCTGGGGGTGCCTTAGTGTGGTGGACTGGGGGTGTCCCTCCATTCCTGTCTTATAGAAACTTTTCCTTGAAAACATTAAAGCAAACTGTACATAGGAACATGTGCTCCTGCCGAAACCTTGTGTAACATTTTATATTGTCCCATGCTGTTAAGTTGGAAGTGGCAGTCCTCTGCTTGGGCTCCCGTGACAAATACCACAGAGGTGGTAACAACAGAAATTTATCGTCTGATGAACCAGGAGGCTGGAAGCCCAAGATCAAGGTGATGGCAGTGCTGCTTCCTTCCGAGGCCTCTCTCCTTAGATTGTAGACGACTCTCTGTGTGTCTTCACGAGGCCCTTCCAATGTCCGCCGTCCCTCTGGGTGTCCAGATTTCCTCGTCGTGTGCTGACACCAGGCACATTGGATTAGGGCTCACCCTGAACAGCCTCCTTTAACGCAGCCACCTCTTTAAAGGCTTTTCCTCCAAACAGTCACATTCTGAAGGCCTGGGGGTTTGGCGTCCCAGCGTAGGGATGTGGGGAAGGATGTCATTCAACTCAAAACAAAGTCCATAGGAACCACTTTGAGTTTGTAAAACAATTTCTCAGACTCCGGGTATTTTGGAGGTCTTCCATTTCTTTCCAAGAATGGTTCCCCCTTCATCTTAGTCGGGAGATGGCAGATCTGGTATTTTATTGTGGAAGAACCGAATAACATAATTCTCCAAATAATATTTTAGGGCGTTGAAGAGGGGCTTGCTCTGTGAGAAGACATGTTTAGAAACACATGCAGGATGTTCTGCAGAGGATAGAGTAGACTTTGCCATCCAGGAGTCCTGGCTGGGCTTTTTCCACGCTCATTTGCCCCACCTCCCCATCCACGTGCTGGCCTGGAGCTGCCCCCCCCCCACAGGAACTGGAGGAGGGCTGGGAGGGCCCTCCTCTGGAGGAGGGCTGGGAGGGCCGCAGAATTACATCTGGGTCTGTGTTCAGTAGCTCCTGGAGTCAGTTTGGCTGGGTCAAATCTACCCTGTGAACCATAGACTCCTCAGGGAGCAGTGGGCAGGGTTAGTGCCTGTAGGAGTCATTGAATTAATGAACAAATGAATGAGTTGATAACATTGGCAAACCACTTCCCATCTACCTACACTCAGAAGTACCTCAGAACATTACCCAGTGAGGCTCCTGACCTCCACCATGTCTGCGTCATTGTCCCTGCCTTAAGGCCATCACCTCAGGGAAACTGCTGGAGGTGCCACTGCTGGAGTTAAACCTTGTTTTGCTTTAGCTAGAATGGAAAGAAGGCAGGTATTATGCAGTCCAGTTTAAACCTGCACTGGAAGGTCACCAGCCCCACCCTGACTGTAAGAGAGTATCAATTTTCTATGTTTCCCCCCATAATTTGTCATTTGGGGGATCCTAGGTACTCACCACTAATACTGACTGTGAGCAACCACAGTGAATCATGGGGTATATGCATTTTCAAACTCAAAAGCAGATTAGAACGTCACTTAAACCACCAAAGGTTAGCAAAGGAATATAGCTAAGTAAGGAGGAAAAATAATAGTTATATAAAGTCAGGTTGAGCCTTTGCAAGTGCCCACAGGGCACGTGTTACGTCTTTGAACTTGGGCTGCCGCAGGAGCGGCTGGTGGCTGTCTGACTCCCATCTTTTACCCAGTGCCTTCAAGGGCCACTGAGAACATGAGTCAGAACACACCAGCGGCGTGTTCTGGTCAGAACACACCAGAACTCAGACGCGGCGCACACGGGCACAGCCCCTTTGTCACTGGCCAGAGACACAGTTTCTTACATCACAGAGGACGAAACGACAGAGCATAAGCAACAGAAGCAAATGAAAGGGACCTCAGATGTGGGGTTATTTGGACATCACCCGGCAAACAGAGTCACACAGTCCCTTTCCTGGGGGGTGACCACCACAAGTCAGTTTGCTGGCAGTGCAATTTACCAAAACCATCAAACCTATAAGAAATTCCAAAACCAAGAAGAAAAGTATGCATTTTCTGTTTTGTCCTTTCTACTCTAGTATGGTCCTTGCTTGATTTTATGGTATGAGCTTAGAAGAAATATAGCTTTATTAGATGTCCCTCAGACATGATGTAGCATTCTTCCACCAGCACATTTTGCACTGATCATTAGTAGATTTGCTGATGGATACAGGGGTTAATAACAGCTTCTCAATCATCATAAATTAAAACTGTATTTCTGGGCTGGGCACGGTGGCTCACGCCTGTAATCCTAGCACTCTAGGAGGCCAATGCAGGTGGATTGCTAGAGCTCACAAGAAGAAATGTATTTGGCTTATGGTTCCAAGAGCTGAGAAGCCCAAGACAGGGAGAGGACGTCAGGCAGCACTTATCCCTTTTATCAGCAACCCACTCCCTCTATAACTAACCAGCTCCTGCCTTCATGGCATTAATCCCTTCATGAGAGCTCTGCCTAACCACCAACTAAAGGCCCTATCTCCTGATGCTGTTACAGTGGCCATTGTGTTTCTAGCACATAGACTTTGGGGGACATATTCAAACCATAGCGCCATCACACTGGGAGTTAAGGCTTCAGAGCATGGATGGAATTCAATCCACAGCAGTGGGCAAGGTTCTTAATTAATCTCATTCTCCTGGCTTCTTCATAATGGTTTTTTCCTTTCTCTGTTAGGACTACTTTCTCTACATTATGCATCTCCTAGGGTGTATTCGGGTACATGGCAGGGAGCAGGTGAAAGCGAGAGGTGGACATTCTGCAGGAAGAACAGCGGCCTAAGTGCCAGGCCTCCCTTGGCTCCACTGAAAATGTCCCTTTCTCTCAGGCGTGTGAGAGAGTCCTCTGTGGCATCTGGGTGATGGGGTCCCCAACCCTTCCTTCTCTGATGTCAACAACTCGACTCGGGGGGTGGTGTCTGTAGCCCCATGGGAGTTTGTCTGTGGCCCTTTGTGTTTCAAAGAAAATACCACCCACAAAATTCACCATCTTGCTCACTAGACCATTCAAGAGTATAGACCCCAAAATAAGGCTGGGGAAATATTTATTCATGTACTTGTGTGGCTGTTATCCAGAAAGCCATTTTGAATAAGTCATGCCCTCATGACTAAATCATTTTCTCCACTTTTTAAAACTTTCCAGATAGGACATAGTAATGGGTCAAGCTACTTATATCTTTCCTGTTTCCCCATTTGATGGGAAAAACACACTGTATTTCCACATCTAAAATGGAATTGAACATTTCTTGTAAAATACATATACATCTCAGGGAAAAACCCATTGCTATTCTGAACCGCTGGCTTCCTCCTATTCTTCGGTTCCTGGTACGGTAGATGCTGTTTATACCTTCCGACTTCTACTTTTGGAGCGGGAGAGTTATAATTGTGTGTTTATTAGTTTGAGCTTCCATTGTTTATCTTCAGGCCAAAGATAGTTTGGCTTTTAAGGTAAACAACGATTTTTTTCTTATTCACATTTGTGCTATCTTCTTTGCCTCAGTTTCTAAAATAAATATGAGTTACACATCCTATTTATTGGAATTTTTCAAATCATTTAATGGTACCAGTACATAATTTTAAGTTAGAGCCTATGAGTTTGAAATAAAGAAAACAGCTTCTGCATTTTAAAAAAAGAAACCAAATGATAAAGAAGGAACTGCCAACAAACTCCATAAAGTCAATTTTTTTTTTGAGACAGTTTCACTTTGTCACCCTTGGAAGAGTCCCGTGGTGTCATAGCTCAAGTGATCCTCTTGCCTTAGCCTCCGTAATAGCTGGGACTGCAGGTGCTCGCCACCACCCCCCCCTACTTTTTTTTAGAGGTGGGGTGTGGCTCTTGCTCAGCCTGGTCTCGAACTCCTAATCTCAGAAAATCCGCCTGTCTCTGCCTCCCACTAGGATTACAGGCATGAGCCACCGCACCCGGCCTTAAAGTCAGCATTTTAATGCCATTTTCTTCCAGAGCCAGAGCATAGTTAAGTTCTCAGCCTGCCCGAACTTAACTGTGGGAAGTGGGAAGACAATGTGACTAGCTGGGGGGTTTTTAGTAGAAAAAAGTAAGCTCTTGCCAGATGTGTTTTCTGGCCCTTTTCTGAATTACTGACAAATTTGTTTTTATCCATCTTATTTCAGCAAATCGCTTTCTTTTAGCATCCTTCAGATGGTCAAAGATCATGGTGTATCTCTGAGGAATTTCATTTTGTTTAAGATTGACTGAGCCTTTCAGCATTTCTGTGTGTGTTTAACCCAGCAGTTGAGATGCAGACAATGTCAGTATCTCCTTAGGACCAAATGAGGGGAGCTCCATATGAAAGGAGCCATTCTTTCCCGCTGAACAAATTAAATGAGTGCGTTTAATGTGTGGATTATTCTAAGGATATCAGAACCACCTGCTTAATTTCAGATTCCAAAGCTATTACTCTCCAAGGGCGCTATTTCGACTTCTCCCAGGGGCATTTGAAAATCCCTGGGAGATGCTGGAGTTGCCAAGGACTAGGAGAGGGGTGCTGGCATTTGGGGGAGGAGGAACCAACAAGCAGGGGTGCTGAACAGTCGGGAACTCAAGGGACAAGGCCTCACAAAGAGAAATCATTTTCTCCAAAATGTCTTGAGTGTAACTGTTGAGAAACATGGAGAGAAGTCCCGGACTCCCAGAACGCCAGAGCCCAGGGGTGTCGGTGTCTGGCCCTCCTCCCATGACGGCACCCCCCGGCACGTCTGTGTTCTCAGCACGCTCCTCTCTCCTGCCCCACGCTGCAGCCCTCGTCCTCGGAAACCGCAAGGAACCCAGAACATACTTCCTCATTTCTGAAATGACTTTCTTGGTCATAGCTCAAATCAGTCTCTGTGGGGACCAACACTCGTGCACCCCACCAGCAAAACCTTATGTTACAAATCATCGTGCTGGGGCTCAGCACCTGTGGCACAGAGGTTATAGCATGGGTCCCATGCACGGAGCAGGTGGCTTTGAACCCAGTCTCGGCCTGCTAAACAACAATGACAACTGCAACAAAAAAACAGCCCTGTATCGTGTCAGGTACCTGTAATCCCAGCTATGTGGGAGGCTGAGGCAAGGAATTGCTTAAGCCCAAGAGTTTGCGGTTGCTGTGAGCTGTGACACCACAACACTCTACCGAGGGCAACAGAAGGAGACTTTGTCTCAAAAAAAAGTCACTCTGGTACTGTTCAGATCGGAAGTGTGAGTGACGTGTCACCAAATGGTCAAACTGCCCCACTGTGCCAGGCTGCAATCTGCCATCAAGAGCAGGAAGCAAACTGGAAGTGACATTGAAGTGGGGTAGGGGATGGGCCTGCCTTTGTGGCTTGGCTTTGCTCTTGCCCATTGGTTTGGCTTCCCTGAGGGAACACATCCCGCTGCAAGGCCCGTCCAGCCCAGGCCGGGCAGGTGGTCCCAGGGCTCTCCCTCTGCTGACGGTGGGGAGAAAATGGCACAGTGCATTTGCAGATGTGGTCACCTGTCACGTGGCTTGTTCCGTCTAATTAACTGCTCCCTGACCTTCCAGCATCGATCACAAAGTTCACGTCATACAGCTTTCCGAGCCTTTCCTGCCCAGAGGGTGCTGTCACTGCCTCGTGTGCGTGTGTCTCTTGTCTGCCGGTCACTGAGACACGCAGTCTCATCCCACTTACAGATCCTTTACTCCAATCTGAAGTGGGTGCTTCCTGGCAGCCAGGCTGGGTCGTGCTGACTTATCTCTCTGGGGACCAGCTCAGCAAATGCTTGTTGAAAGGAACGCTCAGTAACGTAAATCCAAACATCAGTTTGCTTCTAATCTTTAAAAGGGGTTTTTAGTTTTCTTTCTAATCTTTAAAAAGGTGGATTTTTTTCTAATTTTGTAAATTGTGGTAAAATACATATAGTATAAAATTTACCATCTTACCCATTTTTAAGTGAGTTCAGTGGGATGGTGCCAATTATGTTTCTTTTCTAAATTCTTTTTCACTCAATTTTTTTTTTTTTTTTTTTTTTTTGGAGGCAGAGTCTCACTATGTCACCCTCAGTAGAGTGCCATGGCATCACAGCTCACAGCAACTTCCAACTCTTGGGCTTAAGCGATTCTCTTGCCTCAGCCTCCTAATTAGTTGGACTACAGGCACCTGCCACAATGCCCAGCTATTTTTTTGGTTGTAGTTGTCATTGTTGTTTGGCAGGCCCAGGCTGGGTACAAACCCACTACCTCCAGTGTATGTGGCTGGCACCTTGAGCTATTTAGTGCCAAGTCCATTCAGTATTCTGGAGTTCACAGAGAACTTGATCATTAATTCACTCAGTCACTCAGCCAATAATCAGTCAAGGAGCCATCCCTGGGTACTCAGTACTGGGCTAGATGTGAAAATACAAGTGGTCATTTTTCAGCTCGTGGGGAGTCCCAGTAAGGAAACTGGATCTTAAAAAGATGAACTGAAAGAGAGCTGGGGCTGGTTATGCTCTTATCAGACAAAATAAGTGTCAGGACAAAAATTCCTCCTAGAGACAAAAGAAGATGTTATATAACAAAGAATTGGCCTTACCTTCCAAGTTTAATTTGTTACAGCCCTTGCTGCCTCTGCCCATCTCTGAAATGCTGTTTTAGTTATTACTGCTGCAAAAAGCCACCCAAAACTTGGTGGCTCAAAATGGAGGCAGTCATCTCTTTTGCTCAGGAATCTGTGACTTATGCAGAGATGTTCTTCTCTCCTCTGTTATATCACTGGTTTGCTTATCTAGGAGTGGAGGATCCACTCACGAAGTGTCACACTCACACGGCTGGTACGTTGTGCTGGCTGCCTCCTGGGAACACAGCCTGGGCTTTGGGCCAGGGGCCTCCGTTCCTCTCCAAGTGCTGATTGGGCTTCCTGACAGCATGGAGACTGGGTCCCAGAGGAGAGAGCAAGACAGAAGTGCATGGCTTTTTCTGACCTGGCTTGGGAAGTCACATGCTGTCTTTCCTAACATATAGTATTAGATGAGGCCCTCACAAAGCTCTCCATGTTCAAGGACAGAAGACATATATGCCACCTCCTGACAGGGGGATGGTCAGGTTCTCCAAGGACAGGTTGGGTAGCAGACAGTTTTGCAGCCATCCTCAGAGAATTCTATCTGCCATGATTGTTTTATCCTTGCTGCCTGCAACATTCCACCACACCACCCACGGCATCCTCCCCACCTCATACCTATTTATGGGAACATTATTCTTTAAGCCCGTATTTGGGTGTGTGGTCTAACAGAAGATTCGTCTAATATATTTATTTACTTTAGTGTTCTTACCAAAATATAAAAAATATATTGCACGAATTGCTTTTATTTTAAAATAAAACATGCAAAGGTCAGATTTCCTAAGAAATCCAGGACATCCGTTAATGGACACTGGCACTTAGCAGATGCCATGCATCAATGCAGACCATGGTGTGTATGTGTAGGGTAGAGCATAGGGTTAAGAGTGCTAGGGACAAAGCAATCTGGGAAAAAACCAAGCATCACTGCTGGCCCTGAGGACTAAAAACATTATTTGCTAGACACAGCACACTGTCCCAACCCTAAGTCATACATTAGGGGTGATAAGAAAAAGGCAAGAAAGAAGTGCAGCAAACAGGATGCGTTAGAAATTCAGTCATGCAGTGAGATAAACTCCTGGTTTTTTAACCTTTACTCTTTCTTTGAAGCTTTCCACTGTGCTGTGTTTTCTCCTGCCTGAGATTTGAATAGAAGCCAGTGAGGAACATTGGAGGGGGCTGCCCTCCTGTCTCTCCATGCAGAGGGCTTGCTGGTGTTGGCCTCCTGGTCCCTCAATTCAATACAAATGGACTGAGTAGATGTTATTCATTCTGCATCAAGTCGCACCCACATAAATGTCCTATAATAAAAGCAGCCCCTTATCTGATTAGTATGATAGTGGGTGAAGAAACTGTTAACATTCTTGTTACCTTTTTTTCATGTAGTAAGGAGAAAATGCAGGGAGAAATTCTTTTCCTCCTCATTTAAAATCTAACCCTATTCCTGAGTTCTATATCTGCAGGATTTGTTGCAACTAGATTATCTGGAGGTTGAGATGCAGTTGTTACGTGGTAGACTAGTCTTTTCTGATCACTACCTTCTACTTACAGTATCCTGGATTCTTAGTGTCTGCAACACACAAGAAAGATCATTCACGTCATCTCATCACTGGAGTTGCAGTCACATCTCCCAAGCTTGAACGTGTAACCTCCGCAGGGGCAGGACCCGTGTCTTAGGCTTTTGGAGCCCCTAGTAGAGTACTGAGCACCTGCTAGTGGCTTAGTGAGTATTTCTTGATTGATTTGAATGTGAATTTTTTTCTTTTTTTCTTTTTTTTGAGACAAAGTCTCATTCTGTTGCCCCAGCTAGAGTGCCATGGCCTCAGCCTACATCACAGCAACCTTAAACCTCTAACTCTTGAACTCAAGTGATTCTCCTGCCCCAGCCTCCCCATCAGTTGGGACTGCAGGGCCCGCCACCACACCCAGCTGATTTTTATCCTTGCTGCCTGCAACATCCCTCCACACCACCCACGGCATTCTCCCATCTCATACCCATTTAAGGATACGTGATTGTCTCAGCCCACATTTGGATGTATAGTCTAACAGAAGATTTTGTCTAGCAGATGTATTTATTTCAGTGTTCTCACCAACATATAAAATATGTGTTGCATGAATTGTTTTTATTTTAAAAATAAAATATGCGAAGTTAGGATTTCCCAAGAAATCCAGGACATCAGTTAACAAGTACCGGCACTTAGGCAATGCTATGCATAAATGCAGGCCATCAGAGAAATTTGTTCCAGATGAATAAAGTGTATATAAACTATAATAAAAGGAAGATATGGTCTTGCTTTGCTCTGGCTGGTCTCAAACGCCTGGCCTCAAGTGGTCCTCCTGCTTCTGCCTTCCTCCCACCTTGGCCTCCCAGACTGCCAGGATTACAAATGTGAGCCACTTCTAGCTACTGAGCCGCCATACCTCACTTATCTTTGTGTCTCCAGCAAAGAGTCAGGGACTTAGCTGCACGCATTGTTCAACAGATATTTTAAGGTCTGTGTAATGATCTGACCTTAGTTTAGTGGAGGAAACCAACTAAAATGCTATAAGTGCTAAGAACTAGAGGTTACAGGTGCCGTGAGAATACGTAAGAGGAGTAATCTGACCCAGTCATTCCGTTTGAGAAGGCCCGTAGCAGATCCCTAATAAATGGTGTTTGAACAAATGGAGAAATTAGGGATTGTCCTTTAGATTTAGAAGTCTGTTTTTGACACCCAAACAACCCACACAAGAATCTGTCAGACAGTGTGTTTCATCTCCAGGTAGGGAGCTGCAGCCCCAGGAGAGCCTACCTGGGCAGGGAATTTTCCCCTGTCACTGACTTGCTGCCTGGAATTTTCCCCTTAGCTATGCATTCCTTTAGGGTGGAGGCTTTGATCTGCAGAACTTGATGATTGAAAACAAATCTCTGCAAAGCTTTCTGGGTTAAACAGTTATCATCGTCAATCCAGTAATGGGAAAACCTTTATCAGGTAATATTCCAGTCTTGATAGAAGGGAGATTCAGAGGAAGAGGCCCTGCAGGGAGAAAGGGAAAGGCCGGGATGTGGTTCTGGAGCAGAAAGAAGAAGGGAGAAAATAATGCAGATGAGGATTGAGTAGATTAAGGGACATAGCAATGGAAAGAAAGAATTCTGAGGTTTTGCTCCAAGAAGGCACATGCTGGGGTCCTATCAGCTCCCAGATGAGCCTGGTTTCCAAGACGGTCAGATCCTCCCTGCATCCTGCAGACTGTGCTTTGCGTGCTTTGCCTGTACCAGCACAGTGCTGGGGACAGAGTCACACGACTGTTCTGCCGCCCTGGCAGCCCTGACTGCAATGAGAACAGCTGGGCCAACACAACTAATCAGTCGAGCGTTTCTTTAAAGAGGGATGGCAACAGAGGCCACCAAAGGAAAGCAAAATCGATATTTTCTGGTGAAATCCCTGTCCTTAGGAGTATTTAGGTAAAAAATGGGATTCTTTCAACCCCTAGCACTTCAAGATATTAATAGGGTTAAAAACAACAGTTGAGGATTGTGCCTCATACAGTACAAAGGAATTAAAAGCCATGATAGTTCTCTCAAACTAACCTTTAACTTTACATAGTATGTCTCCTAACCATGGTTACCGATGGGGGAGGGGAGAGAGGAAAGCTTCATTATTATTATAAAAGTAATAAGGGTTCATTGCGGAAATTCTAGTAAATCCAAATAACGGAAAACATTGCAGTCTTCTTTAATACGTGTACTAGCACGCACATTCTTTCTTTTCACCAAAAAAGAGTCACGGCAGTAAACATTTCTTTGTAACCTGCTTTATTTTCCTTAACAGCAAGTCTTGAATGTCTTTTTCTGTCGTTAAGCAGCTGTCACCTCCGTGCTGTGAGTGGCAGCATAGACTATCAAATAGATTTAGCATATTTAGTATCCGGTTCTTGATCATGATATTTTGTTTGCATAAAAATATATTATTTGCATGGTATTTTGTTTGCCTTGCAGGAACATATTTGCATCTAAATCTTTGCCCAGAGGCATGAGGGTTTCCTGAGAATAAATTTCTGGCAATGAAGTTATTGAGTCAATATTCATGGTTTCAGTTGGCGTGATTTACACTGGGAGTTTAAACTGCTGAGTTTATTACTTATTTTACCCATGTTTCTTTCGAAGCTCCTTACGTGGAAAGATGAGCTAATGATTTGGAGTGGGATCAATAGTATATTGATTTTCATAGTATATTTTCATAGTGTCCAGGTTAAAGAGTGTCATACTGCTGAGGGATTCCAGATGATTAACTGAGGGTACAAGTCTTTGGAGCCTTCTAATTCCTTGAACTTGGATCTTGTGGTTGGTTGGTTAGCTGTTTGGTGCACTGGTCACAGCGACACACCCCAGGTCCCCCAGCTACCCTTGGCAGTCAGCCCTGTTGATGATTGTCTCACCTGAGCAGAACCTCAGTGAGGGTAGCCCCCCTCCTCCAGAACTGACCACTGTAGTGGCATCAAGTCTCAGCCCTTCTACTCCAATGAGCGTCCTCCCATGTTCAGAGCTCCCTGCAGGGTCAGTGACCCTTCCACTGGGGCCACATCATAGTCCCACTGTCCCTCCACAGAGTCCCCATTCCTCCCTCTCCTCCCCTCCCTTCTCCTCTCCCTAATAACCTCCTGCACAAGAAGCTCCTCTCAGAGTCTGGGGGAAGGCCAAGGACTGCCAGGTGGGTGGGTTGAGGGGTGACTTACTTGGTCACTGTATATGCCACATAATTTCACCCCTGCAGAGGATAGCAGTGCCATGGTGACCTCCCTCGGGTCGAAAGAACCTGGGGTGGCTCAGACTAACAGAGAGGGTTTCTTAAAAGGACTATGTCAAACAGGATCTTCCTGTTATTTTCAACATCAGAAACAAGATGTATCCTAGATTTTCACAAGAGCAGTTTAAAATGCTATCTTTTAAAAAGGGTCGTTTAAAAAAAATCTGTCTAGAAACCTGAAAACACCTGGATCTCAGGCTCCTTTCACTCAGATCATCTTTCCCTGTCTTCTGTTGCTGGTGAAGACAAAATCTTTCTGCCTTCTTTAATCAGAAGTTAATTCTGTAGAGATCTGTGAGTGAATTATGGTCCAGAGTATCAGACATACTATCTGCCACCCTGGTATGGCCCGGTCACTTCTTACTAATAATTGCCAAGGAAACCAACTATGGTTTATATACATTAGAGCAGAATCTAGGGCACGCCTGTAACTATGTCTCCACCATTCCCTGGCATTTACAGTTTATCAGGAAGAGGTGAGAACATCTGGCTGTGCCCAGGGAGGCACCCATGGGACTGTATTTTGCCTGGGCCAGGCAACGTGTGCGCGCACGCGCGCACATATACACACATGGGCAGACATTAGGTTTGAGGTCTCATCCTAGAAAAAATGCTCTATGCCTCATTGGTGAATATCACTAAGGCCACCTGCCAGGTACTCCCCTTGGGAAGCTGTGCACCAATGCCAGCGCCTAGTCTACCCTTCCAAGCAGTTTTGGAACTCTTTCTGAAATGGCCATCAAGGCTATCTTTGTACAAGATCTGGCAATTCAGTTCACAAAGACAGTCTAGAAAAAGCGTTTTGAAACATAGATTAAGAGCTGGCGTCGGTGCAGAGCTTCCCAAGGGGAGGACTTCCAGTTGACCTTCTTCAGCCGTGAGCTATGTCGCACTTTTTTCTAGGATGATTCATGAACTTTATTGTCCAGCCTCAGATACATAGAGAACTGTGGTCCAAGAACAAGGGCCCCACTCTCTAAATATACGATTTGACGTAGCTTACCTGTGGCAGAACGTGCCCATAACGACAGCAGTCACAGTGCCTGGCACTAGTGGGTGACTCATGTATTTTTGATGAATTACTGAATTAAGCTGGCGGCAAAAACTGGAGATGCCCTTGGGATTAGCCGCTCAGCAGCTGTAACTGCTGGAGAGGCAGGTACGAGACCACAAGAGTGAAGGGACCACTGGTATTTAGAGAGCACAAGCCGGAACTCGGGGCCCAGTGTTGCCACATTTCCCTATTCCCCTCTCCCCAAAAAGTCAGAAATTCTATTTCTATGTGAAACCTCTTAATTTTTACATATTGACGGTGTTTTTTAACGTTAGAGATCTCCCCCTTTACTGTGAGAAAACTAACTGGGTCACGCTGGGCCTGATGGAAGGGGGACAGGCAGCTCTTATGTATGAGATACTCTGTGTAAAGACATGTGCCCGAGACTTAGTCACCGGAGGCGAACACCCACATTTTCCTGATGAACAAAATTGGCACTGTTGTTCTCCTTTTTGATGATGAGTGATGACACCCAAGCTGTCTTGTTCATTCTGCGTTGACAGCCTACTGTCTGTTGAGTAGGATTTGGATCCTCGCGTTACCCTCCCGAGGAGGACAGGACAAGCTTCCTTATGCAGCTTCACGTCAGACTTTTAAATCACCAGCAAAGAATGAGACATCAGTGTGAAAAGATGGCCCAGGACACGGTCCGTTGGCCCTTAGGACACAGGTGTGTGGATGGTAATGGAAACAGTAGATAAGACACATAACACACTTTTCTCCCAGCACTTGATCCGCCTCCTGATTGTTAAAGCTGGGTGTGGTCACAGACTCCGCTTAGCAAAGTCCCCAAGGACTGCGTCTTCCATCTGCTGTTGAAGAGTCACAGGTTTCACCTGGCCTGTTTGCTGCCTTTGCTCCCAGACCGGCTCACCATTTGATCTTGGGCTCGAGTTCAGCCAGCCCCTGTCGAGGTGTGGGTGCAGAGTGCACCTTGTCCCAGCACCGGCGGGCTCCCTAGGAGGACCTCCCAGGATGAGGTCCGCACCTCCTGGCCAGGGGAAGTCATGTCCAGTTCTTCTGAGAAAACTGTAAAATAATGCAATGGACATGGAACAACTCACACTTTGAATGTACTGTACTGACTTGTGGGGACTGAACCACCCTATATTCCTGCCATGAGGGGTAACCAGTCACTAGTGCTCCATACTGTCAGATCAGGCCACGGCTCACCCAACTCCCAGGTGAGAGTCCTTGCCCAGGTTTTTGTTATCGAGGTGAATAATTGTGCCCAGGCTGAGAGCGGCATCAAAGCAGAAGTTAAAATCAGTAATTAAAACAAGGTGGATCTGGAGAGGAACAGAAGAAAGAGAGCAAATAAGAAGTGATTAATTAGGGTGGCTTTGGCCCCAGTAATCTCTAAATAAATGTTACCTCCCTTAATCCTCCTGTGCTGCTCTCCAAGTCATTAAGTATAGTTTTGATTTGCCTATGGCTATTTTTTTCATCTAAAACATTGCAAGCGTTGCTTTTCCAAGAAGTTACAGAAGGGTGGTTAACTTTGTGTACTAAGGAAAGATTGAGGTAATAAGGAAACCAGTTAATGGGATTCTGAGCGCACATGGAATTTAACAAACAAGACGGAATCTGGTGTGAACTGGGACCTCTGTCTTAAGGTGTAAATTTGTACCCACTCTTTCCCCTGACTTTCCCCCAATAGATTGGTGGTTTTCCTTTTCTTTCTTTTTTCCTTTTGTGTCTGTGTTCAATGATTGCAGTTTTTCTTTATTTCCACCATCAGCTCTAACAGGCCATGATTGCCAATCTGTGAAAATACGTGTCTAGAAGTTTTACTTTAACAATATAAATTTAAGACACCATTGCATCCATCATTTAGGGCACTGGCATAAATAGTCCATATTTTTTTCTTTCACGACTTGAATATTCGGTTGTACCAGAAACACAAATTATTTGTAAACTCTCTTTAACAAATTCTTTCAAAGCATCAAGTGCTATTTCAGGCTTTTCTGTTTTTTGTTTTTTTTTCAAAGTATTAGACATATGCCAAGCAGAAATTTATTTTTAATATCAATTACTTTTGTTTTCCTATGGAAGATTAATGCTTACGTGTATTAAACTTAAAAGCTTTTCCAAGATGATTTTCTTATTTCACATTTAGAATTCTTAATTATCCTTTTTACTTGGAGAACCAGCACCTCCTTTTTATCCCTAGGGCATTCTAGTTAAAACCTTAAAAACCTTCAGGAAAAAAGTGCTTCACTTTACATTTTTTTTAATTTTATTATTGTTATTATATTTTTTTTGAGACAGAGCCTCAAGCTGTCCCACTGGGTAGAGTGCTGTGGCATCACAGCTCACAACAACTTCCAACTCCTGGGCTCAAGTGAGTCTCCTGCCTCAGCCTCCCAAGTAGCTGGGACCACAGGCGCCCGCCACAGGGCCCAGCTATTTTTTTTGGTTGCAGCCATCATTGTTGTTTGGCAGGCCTGGCCTGGATTTGAACCTGCCACCTTAGGTATATGTGGCTGGCGCCTTAGCCACTTGAGCCACAGACACTGAGCCTTTGCATTTTTTTTTAAAGGTGTTCCTTCCCTGTGGCCAAGCAGATTTTACCTTAAGAAAGCAATACTAACAGAGATAAATTCCTGAGCCCATGCCCTGACTACCCTAAAAGTGAATAAAAACAGAACTTTCTTTCAAGATACCAAAAAGAAAAATATTCTTTCTGTTCTTTTTCTTACCTGTGCTTATCATAAAGAAGCCTAAAGAAAATCACAAACTTAAATCACACGACTGCTCAAACCAATGGTCTCCAAATGCTTTTGGTCATGAATCTCACTGCCAGTAAACCATTTTATCTGTAAGTTCTATACAAGGTCTACTCTGTGCTATAGACCTTATAAAACATGCCTAAAAATAAGCATTTACAAAAGGTAAGGTGAACCTATGGCCGGTGGAATTTCTTCTTCCCTCCTGTCAAAGGACTGTGTTGGAGACCACTGCAGTGGGCCCAGGAGAGCACAGGCCTCCGTGGCACCCCATGTCATGGGGCCTCAGAGTCTCCGGGTGAGGTACAGTCCAGTGAGTGGGCATCCCGCCAGCCCCCACACACTAAGGACATAGAAAGTACGGCTGAGTGTGTAGCTGGCGCCCAACAAGCCAAATGTGGCCCCTGACATGGCGCTTCCCGTGAGGCCCATGAGCAACACCATGCCACCAGCTGTGACAAAAAGGAATGTCCTGGCTTTTGCTCAAAGTGAAAACAGAGAGTGCCCCCCCAGTCAGTAACAGCCCTGGCCCTTTGGTGCCCTGGTCAGTTCTGGCTCTTGGCCTGCATGAGGTGGGCCGTCCCTGGTGCGGTTCTCTGAGTGTCGTGTGTTGACACCGTAAGTGTCTGTCTCCATCTCCAGGGAGCCGCACAGCGAGCTGCACTGTCCTCCTGCAGCTTTCCCTGTAGGAAGGGGGCCAAGGGGGAACATTTGGTCAGGACAGGGCTTTTTAGTTCTGCAGGAGTGACCTTTCTGATGGGCTCTAAAGGATGCACAGAGTTCTCTAATTTAAATAAACAGGCAGGAAGAGATCAGAAAAGGGAGGAGGCAGCTGAGGGAACTAGAGAGAAAGTGGGCACAGCAGAGGGTGTCCAGAGAGGAGCCGTGGACACGTGGCCAGAGAAGAAGGTCTCTCTGCCCTTCTCGTCTAGCTTCCCCCCTGCCGTATTCTGGATGCAGGTGCCATATGGTAGTCATATGGAAGTCATGTCATGATAGCCCATACTCCTACCTCACTCAGAATGCTCTGATGGCCCCCACCTCAGTAGAAGGCAAGCCAGGTCCTTCCAGTGGCTAAAGCTCTCTCTGATTCCCAACCATGTTGTCCATGTTCCCCCTCTGCAGACAGCCTCAGCCCCCTTGCTGGGTGTGGGGTGTTCTGGGATTCTCGTGCATGCCTCAGGGCCTTTGCACCCACTATTCCCCAGCACTCCCCACCTCCCCTCAGGCACTCACATGCCACCTTTTCGGGAAGCCCTTCCCAGCCAGGCCTGCATCCCACATCCCCGCCCAGCTTTTCCTGTCCTCCCCCCACGCTGCCTTATTCCCACACACATCACTGTGTGAACAGACCATGTGCTGTTCCCATTTCTCTTGTTTATTATCTTTTCTCCCTACCTAGAAAGTCAGCTCCAAGAGCGCAGGGAGTTTTGTCTGTCTTGTTCATCTTTGACTCCCTAACGCCCAGGACGGTGTTTGTGCAAATGAATGAATGGACGGATGGATGGGTGGATGAGTGCTAACCAGAGGCTCATCTTCAGCCTCAGGAGCAAAAGAGTCACTGAAGATTTGTCTGCATGTTTATTTCTTTAATATAGTTACTATTCATTTATTTAAAATAGAGGAAATAAGAAAATATAATCATATGTTTTTATTTGCATAGAGAAATCTCAAAATAAAAAAATTTTTTTCAAAATGTGGTTACCTTAGCAGACAGAGTGAGAATGGAGCAGACAGGTACAGGATGAGACTTCTCAATGGATCCCATTGAATTTTGTTTTTTTTTAATCATGTAAACTTATTAGCAAATTTTTAAAAATATTTATTTAAATAAGACACACACACCTGTAACCCCAGCAACTCAAGAGCCTGAGGTGGAAGGATCTCTTGAGCCCAGGAATTTGAGGCAAGCCTAAGCAACATAGCAAGACCCTGTTTGTACTACCAAATAAATTAATGAGGTGGGAGGAGTGGAATTTACAACGGAGAAGTGTTGTAGATCCAGGCAAACTATCCAAAATCATAATCTTCCCACTGGTTAGGTTTACATTTCATTTGTCTATTCTTTTCGATAGTATCTACAACCATACTTGACATATAGAGACTAGTAACTAAATATGTCTTATCTAATGAACTAATGAATATGTGAATGGCATAACATGACATAATATCTGTCCTAAATTTATGAAGGACTCTGTGTCAAAAAAAAAGAACTCAGGCCCAATGCAGTGGCTCACACCTATAATTCTAGCATTCTGGGAGTCCAAGGCAAGTGGATCACTAGAGCTCAGGATTTCCAGACCAGCCTGAGCAAAAGTGAGACCCTATCTCTACTAAAAATAGAAAAACTAGCGGGGGGAGTGGGGGGGTAGCGGGGGGGGGGCGGTGGCAGGACCCTGTAGTCCCAGCTACTTGGGAGGCTAAGGCAAGAGGATGGCTTGAGCACAGGAGTTTGAGGTTGCTGTGAGCTGTGATAATTCCACAGCACTCAACTCCAGGATGACAGAATGAGACCATGTCTTACAAAAAAAAAAAGGAGGGGAAGGAAGGAAGGAGAAAGAGAGAGAAGAAAGAAAGAAGGAAAGAAGAAAGGAAGGAAGGGGGGAGGAAAGGAGGGAGGAAAGGAAGGAAGGAAGGAAAGAAAAGAAATCAGCCTTGTTTTTGGTTGTACATGTGATCAAGTAAAACCAATGAATGGGCGGCACCTGTGGCTCAAAAGAGTAGGGTGCTGGCCCCATATTCTGGAGATGGTGGGTTCAAAACCCAGCCCCGGCCAAAAACTACAAAAAAAAACAAACAAACAAACAAACAAAAAACCAATGAATGACACAGGGAGGAAAAAAAATCAGTTTGTTGTTTCAACAAGCATTTTGGAGAAATGATTCTGTAGCAGCTGGCATTGAGAATACTAAGTGGCGAGAGATATGGGTTAAGCTTTAAAGAAGGTGATTGTTTAGAATCAGGTGTCTAAACAGGCAATCACCGTACACTGAAATGAGCATGATGCCACAAACAGGAGGAGTTTGGAACATGCAGAGCAAACCCTGGATAAGGGCATCTGAGTAGGTTTGGGGCAACAAAGATTCTCTGCTTGCCCGAACTTTAGTCAGACTTCTGAACCTTCTCCTAGGCCCACCTGTGCACTTCCTTATCCAGTCCAGCTTTAGGAAAAGAGCCCCCCTAAGTCAGCTTAGTAAGAACTCTGCACCCTCAAGATCTGATCACCCTCAATATCTGGTCTGGTTCCTCATCCTCCACCATCCCCCAGGTGGTCACCCTGGCCCATCTTCAGCAAGAACCTATTAGGTATTTTAGCCAGTGTCCCCCTTCCCCCAATGTTTCCTCTTAGTAATTTTCCCCCACTGACCCCCACCCTGCTCCTTGGATGTAAATCCCCGCTTGCCGCCTGCTTTCAGAGTTAGGCCCCCACTCTCCCCCCGCTGCAAGACCTTGTTGTGGTGTCCCTCTACCTGTCCTGATGGACCTGGAAAAATCTGCCTTACTTGCTTAACAGGCATCACTGAATGGCTTTTTCCTTAATAGGATGGTCCTGGTTGGCCTGGAAAACAACATACCTGAGCTTAATCTTCAAAAAAAGAGGGGAAGGAAAAGAAGGGGGGAGGGAGGAGGACAAGAGCAGAGGGTCCAGGACAGGACAGGACAAGAAAGAAGGGGGGGAGGTGAGAACAGCACTGGCAGGATATGTGACAACCTTGAACTTGGTGGGAGGAAGGTGTTCCTAGCAGGCTGTCTGAACTACAGAGGGGCTGCTTATCACTGAAGTTGTTGTGGGAGGAGAAGAATGTGATCCAGCTAGTCTGTATTTCAGGGAGCTTTCTGGGTGAGAATTGCACACTGTGTTGGAGCACCAGGAAATCTCCCCCAGTGAGTTTACTTAGAAAGGTACTGCCATTGCAGGGGCCCACGTGAGATGGTGCAGAGTGAAAGGTACTACAGAGAACTGACACGACTTTCCACTGGCCCGCAGGGCACATAGGGAGGAGGAGGAATTCCATGATGCCCTGGACCATCCAGAGAGATGGGGAAATAAGCTACAGTGTCAAAGAGCACTGGGACTAGGCAGACACAGTTCCAGGGAAGAAGCGTGGACTCTGCAAGCAAAAGACGAGGATGAGTTCTGGCTCTTTTAAACAGAGTGCCACTCTGAACCTCAGTATCATTATCAGTGAAGTAGGAAATAGAAAGGCAGCTGACACACTCAGGCACCTGCCGTGTTTCGGGCCCTTCGCCGCCCTCTGTTCTGTCCTCACCACAACTCTGGATTTGACATTAATCCATTTTACAAGTTGAGGACAAGAACAGTTTATAACACGTTTTAGACTGGAAGTAGCAGAAGTGAGGAAGGGAGCTAACCCTTGCGGTTTGGGTTTGGGGTTTTTTTTAATTTTTTGTGTTGTAATTTAGGTTTAGGAGAACAATGCTCCACATCATATAGGGAAGGGCTACAAATATTAAGTAGCAATAAAACTATCCCACTATCCTAATGAGAAACTGAAATAAAATGTAAGTTTCATGAGCCTTCAGGATAAACGCACTGACACCATTAGCTCACTGGAGCCTGCTGTCCTCTTCCCTCTGAGGACATCTTTGTCACCTTGACTCAAGTCAAAAGCTAGCTTCCCTCTTTGGTCAGTTCATTTTGCAGAAAGTTTCACAGGTGGCACATTCTTGGTGCAGTTGCCAACTCCTTGGGGTTTATAATGGACGTGCTGAGATCATCCTGACTGTGCTTTAGGAATGCTGTAATGGGAATGATTGAATTCATCAGAAACCTTAATTTTCCCCCCACCGAAAATAGAAACTTCTTAATGAAAATATGCTGTAACTGCTTAGAGCCCGAGGAGGCAAATGCAAGTTACAGAGATTCATTTATGCTTTTTATGGTATGGAAATGGAAGAAACACGAAACATCTAAAGCTTGGAGTTGACTGAAATGTGTCATTCCTTTTTTAACTCCTGGTTTCAGTTTTACTATGTTGAGTGTGGTTTTTAGTGTGCTTTTCAAGAGTTCTAATGGGACACTGCTGCAGGCACTGCTTTTTTCAAATCACTTACATCTGACTAGCAAACAAAAAGCAAGAATGTGCTTGTCTCCCAAACTGCAAGGCATATACAAGGTTGAGCAGTTAAGTTCTTGAACTCATCCTAGAAGAAGCACTACACACATCATTGCTGAATATCACTGTGGTGACTTTTGAAGTCCCCCCCCTGGAGAAGGTAGGCCCTGAGCACCAGCATCTGGAACAGCCTTCAAAGCATTTTTTCTTTTCTTTTTTTTTTTTTTTTTT
>NW_003852506.1:1400218-1470820 GCF_000181295.1 Otolemur garnettii
CCTTAGGTGTATGTGGCTGGTGCCTTAGCCACTCGAGCCACAGGCGTCGAGCCTCACAGCATTTTTTCTAGGATGAATTTGAGAACTGAATTGTTGACCTCCATGAGAACAGCTCTGATGGACATTCTAAAAAAAGAGTTCTGAAATTGCCTTGAAGGGTGGACTAGGTGCTGGCATCAGTGCAGAGCTTCCCAAGAGGAATATTTCCAAGGTGATTACAAGTGATATTCAGCAATGAGGTATGTAGCACTTTCTCTAGGATGAGTTCAAGAACTTAATTGTCCAACCTCGTACAAGTAGGAAAGTCAACTTTTTTTTTTTAAGTCAACTTTTTAAAGGTTTGCTTTGAATCAGATTTTATTCTCAGTGGAGAAGGTCACTGTTTACAAAGGAAGTTCTTTTGTATAGAACCTTTAGAAAATCAAGTTCATGTATAATGGACATGCAGTCAAGGAACAGACACTTTCAAGCATCATCAGCTCAGCAGATGAGGGGAAATTGAGATGAGCATAAAGCAGTCTTACCCCCGGCAAAGCAATCTTTACAGGGACGGGTGTCCTGGGAAACCTGGTGCTCTGCCCCAGGGGTAGCTGGAGTGTCTGGGCACCCCTGAGGATCCGAGTTAAGGATCCCTACTACTCAGCATGACACATTTTGAAAACTAGAGTCTGCTCCACACCTCTTGCTTTGTAGCCGAGGACACCTGAGGTGCCGGATCCTAAGTGCCCTCCCTTCTGGCCCAGGCCTCTGGCGCATTTGGCAACCCAGTGATTTTTTGCCAGGAAGCCAGCATCCCAGCCTCCCTAAAAAATGGTAGCCACCGTTTTGACTTGCTCCCATTCCTCATCTAAAAATGGAAGTGCTCAGGTTCACTAAATTCGATTCAGGTGGAGCTGATTAGAAACAGGTACAGAATCACATGTTTCGTTGGGCTTTTAGAGCAGCCTGGTAAAAATAATCTGTCATTTCTATGTGCAAAGACAGTTGAACACTCTTCAAATACCTTCACTGTTCTCTCTCTCTTTTTTTTTTTCATCTATATGAAATCAAAATTGCAAATTTGGGTAAGCCCATGCTGTTGTCTCAGAGGAACAGACTTGCCCACAAACCTGAACTGCTGTTTTGTGTCATGATCTAAAAAAAGAAAAAAAAAAATAGCTTCTGTTTCCTCCTCTGATCACCTTTGATGCAATGTCCCCAGGTGGATGCCAGGAGAAAGTGAAAAGGAGGCAACATTATAGAAAGGAGGAAGGGAGCTTTAGGGAAGTTCCCAGCTCTGTCTGCAGGATTGAAATGCAGTGCTGGGTTCCCTGCCTGCCTCTCCACCACCTTCACAATCTCCATGTCCCCCAGGACACGCTGTAGACTCCCTGCACAGAAAATAGAGTGCCCACAAGTACAAACTCCATCTCAGAGCACCGTGTAGTATGACCACTCTCCCTCGCCGTTTGATGCATACTGTCCTGTTTACAGTGTTCTAAGCTCTTTTAGCATGTATGCATTGATGTATTAGGGGGGTGGGAGTTATGGGGAGTTTGGCAAAACAAACACTATAGCTGGTTTCTTACATAACTCTACAGTGGGCAGCCAGGCATGGTGCGTTCGTTGAAATTAAGCAACGCTCACTCACCCAAGAAGACGTTGCTTTTCCTTTTTTAGAAAGATAAATGTTAAGCTTTGCTTTTTCCTGTTACATATATCCTTGCTAATTATTGGTTGACTGGAATGATTCGTTGATGTTAATTTTTGAACGTCAGTGGTTCCATTTAACTTTTGGAAGCTTAAAAACTGTCCCTGAGTGCCCCTAGAGAATACTCAAATAACTTAAATAACTTGAGTGCTTTTAGGTGATAATGAAATGGGAGAGAGTGGGAAGGAACCAGGACACAGCTGCCGTAGGGATCTGAATTAGTCGAGGGCTTAGAATTTTCAAGAGTTGCAATAGTTTGAAAGCACTGGAGTTAGTCTTGTGTCTCAGCCTCCATCTTCAGACCAGGCATCTTATCTGCATCTTACCTTTCCTTTAGACGTACATTCTTTCCATCTCTTCTTCCTTTCCTAATTTTTTAAAGCATTTTGTCTCTGAGTGGGCAAGCAGGACCCTTAATGTTTCTTTTCTGCATTTCTAAGGCTAGATTCTCTGAAGTGCTTTTGTATCTCTGCCTGAATCCAGTAACCCTTCTTAGAAAATGATCAAAGAGTTGCATATTCCTAGTTCTCAAATTACAATAGCAAAGTTTTCAAATGAAACTTTTAGGATTCTCACCCTCCTGCTGCGGAATACAAGTGGAAACTGGGACATGCTTCCAACAAAATTCAGTTAGGAAAGAAACAAAAAACTACATTTCAAAAAGAACCTCAATTTCTCTCTTTAAAAGAGTTCACTGACGAAAGCAGATTTCAAAATGTTTTCTCTCGTGCCCCAATACTGAAACTTTGATTGAGGTTTGCGGGAAAATGACAAGGATCAAGAAATGCAGGTGTCCAGTTCTCCCAAAGCCTTGAAACTTCTCTAGAGGTTAGTTGCTGTTTACGGCCGTCAACCTTCCTCCTTTTCCTTCTGTAACATTTTCCATCTTAAGAAGGGTTGTCCCATTCAGCCGAGGAGCGTGTTGTCTGAGTGGCTGACTGGAATTACTACCAGTGGAAACTATGCTGCCAGAGGGGTTGATAAAGCGGCTGGGAAGCAAACCTCAGCTGTTTTTTCCATTCTCCCCAAGCAAAGTTAATTAGCATAGGGAAAATGACTAAGGTGTTGACGTCACCTCTTTCCAGTAGAAACTTACACTTTGTCCCTGTCTGCCTGCAAGCATGCAGGACTTGACTCAGGAATTTGCTGTCCAAACAGGATGCTCTGAAGCCGGGCTTTTTTTTTTTTTTTCCCAGGGGGCTGGCCCTTGGTGCTTTATAAGTGCTGGCTCCAGAAAGAACCTACAGCCTCTTGGAAAGGAATCATCACACTTGGGACTTGACTGCCTGGGTCTCTAGTGCCTTCACTGTAAGAAAGCAAGATGCATTTCAGAAACTTTAACTACAGTTTTAGCTCCCTGATTGCCTGTGTGACAAACAGTGATATCTTCAGCGAAAGTGAAACCAGGGTAAGGCTTCTACGGTGACATGATTTTTTTTTGAGAGTTTTCAAAGCATTCTGCTAATGAGGACTGTTAAGTGAAATACTTGGGGCCCTGCCGCTCTCTAGTGGGTTTGGGGGTTTTGAAATAAATCCAAACTATTTTGAGCCTTGAGAATGAAAAGCTGTTGCCTGAGGAGTTAACTGTGAAGAAATTTTTAAAGATCTCAACATTTGAAAACAAGCTGGACGAAGTAGCTAGGAAGACAGCGTTTTGGCCTTGTGTGGTTTTCATTCTGCGCCTGTTGTAAGTAAACTTTTCAGAAGGAGGCGTCTTCCAACCCGGCAGGAAATACTTTGCTTTTACAGGTTGACTTCAGAATAATTTGATTTCATCTTAGGAAATAAAGATTGTAGAAATATTTATCTGTCTGTAGGACCTATGAGGGGCCTGTCTTAAGTTTCCAGATCTCTCTAGCCAGAGAAAATGCAGCCAAAGCAAAGGTTACATTAGGTGTGGGATCAGTGTGCCTTTTGGGAGGCAGCTCTCATTGAGGGTGAGTGATAAAATTAGTGAATCACTATACTTTTCTCTTTTATTTGATTAAAATGTAAGGTTTTTCATCTGTAGCCCCCCAGCTACCTAACTGATCTTTAATAATACTGTATATAAATGAATCCTGTACGTTCTATTTGGGTGGTGGTGTTTGTGTTATCTGATACCCAAAGCCATATGGAGACATGAAGGTTTTTTTAAAATCAAATGTAACTCCATATTGTGTGTGACTCTTATAGGCTGGGACCATAGTTCTGGAACTAGTTTGGAGAGCGCCTCCTCTGTGTGTAAAGTACTGTGATGTCATTGTATTTAATACTAGCCTTCTAGGAGTGAAATCATTCTTTTTGTAATTTTGCAGACATATTATTTGACAACTGTAGTAACTAGATATTGGTTATTCGAGCAAATAAGATCATTTTATAAGAGAAGAGCATAAAGTAATCTAGATTTAAAAGACAATGTGAGTTGTCTTTTGCACTGGTGCTGAGCTCTGACCTGTATTCTAAAAATACCCATCCAAGTCATCTCTCCCAAATTCTGAATCATAACTCAGAACTACACAGTTGGTCACAATGCCTATTGATGAGCTCATGTGAAATTCCAAATTCACAAAGACACGCTTACGCCAGAAACTTGCCCATGCTCTACTGAGGCAGGTGATCCAGCTGGAGGCGGCCAGGCGATGTCTGCCGCCAGGTGTCTGCTCTGCGCTCCTTCACGCCAGTCTCTGCGGAGCATCATTGCCCTGCCCTCGTGAGCTTTCTGGCAGTGCTCATTCCAGTCTCCTCTCTTATCCTGAATCCTCACTCCCACTGCAGATGCACTGCTTTTTCCTTGGGTTTTCCAAGGTTCTCCGTGGTGGTGCCTGCTCTTCCTTGCAGAGGACCAGCTGCTCAGGGCACAGGCCCTGGGTCACCCCCTTCTCTACCAGCCCTTTTGCTTTTCACGTTGGCTCCTGCACCTGCCCTAAAACTAGTAAAAAGACTCAGAATAAAAGCCCATGCAATCTTCCTTGATGCTTTGCCCAGCTAATTCCCTCTCTTGAAGGAATCCTGAAAACTCCTGCGACCTCCTGCACCCCCACTCACCCAGGGGCGGCTCAGACCTCTTCCAGGAAGCTGATGAGCTTTTTTTTTTTTTTTTCCAGAACCTGAATTTGTAATCCCCCAACTTGGGCTTTTCATTCTAAGAACTTTCCTCATTTTCACTAGACCTTGAGCGAGCTGTGCATGTATATTAAAGCCAGCATGCAGAAAAGGGGCCATTTGTAATACATTAATTTTTAAGCCAGTATTATTTTAGAGAGTTAAAAAATAACAGACTGAAATTTAAAAAAAAAAAACTGGGAAGTTTTTTAAAACTACTTCTTTTTAGAAATGGGAGACTTTTTATTTCATTATTTTCAATTTCATAAAAATATTTTTCAAATTAGCTGCAGTGCTTTTAAGCTCTAAAGAAATTTTTGGTGTACGTAGCATTACCCTAAGCTGTGTGGCAGGATTGGAGTTGGCTCAACCAGGAAAGGTCACAGGACATAAGAATTGTACATCCCCGGAAAATGCACTTCTACTTTAAATAGAATGTTTCTGTTGCCCGAAGAGGTGGTTAAGTACGGGTGATTGTTCTGCTGATTAAATGAATTTAGTAAACCATCCCTTCTTACCTTTTTGTAAAATCGCCTATGACTAAAAAGGACCTTGTCCCCTAAAAGGGGAAAGGCTTTTCTCTAAGAAAAAAGTTAGGAATCCTTGAAATGATGGACAATTCACTTCCTCAGTAAGAAATGTCATCTAACTAAGGGTCGTATGCAGGTAAATTTTAACCTCTTTTATTTCTCTTGTTTTCAGGCCAAATTTGAGGCCCTCTTTAGGACATATGACAAGGACATCACCTTTCAGTATTTTAAGAGCTTCAAAAGAGTCAGAATAAACTTCAGCAACCCCTTATCTGCCGCAGACGCCAGACTCCAGCTGCACAAGACTGAGTTTCTGGGAAAGGAAATGAAGTTATATTTTGCTCAGGTGGGTCAGGTTCATTGCTAAGCACACTGCTCCCTTCTCCCTCCCACCTTGTTTTAAAGCAGCTTATGCATAATGTTGCACATTGATTGGAAACCTCAAGAATGCATCTGGAAAAAGACATAATTCATATTCTGAATTTTCTACATCTCAAGTGGGTAAGGCACTGGAGTGTGTTTGAAAGCAGCCTCAGAAACAGCCCCTGAGCCTCTGGTGTTGATAATGATGGGACCAGAAGTGCCTTCTCTGCTCATTCAGGGAGCTGGTGAGGCACAGCAGTGGGGTCTCCTCCCACCCTAAGATTTGTGCAGAAGGTTTCCATGAATTTGCTCTAGGTTTAGGGCTAAAACCCACTCCAGATGGAGCAGACCAGAGGGGTTCCCCGCTCATGCAGGTTCCCAGGGCATTCAGCAGAGCGTCAGAGTCTGCAGATGCCCCTGTGGCTCAGCACGAGACTGAAAGGAACATGAGTTCACATGTTCTGCTGATAGCAGATGCTGAGAACCCTCCTGTTAGCAGAAGTCCTGGCCCCATGGCCCCATGGTGGGAAGAGGGGGCTGTGAGTGGCTGTGCTTTTTCTCCTGCCGGTCCCCCTTCCGCCCCTCCTCTGGGGACCTCAGGACAGGTGTCTCACCCTCCAGGGGGCTCCCAAAGTTCCATCTGACATCCTAACAGAGGTTGACAGATTGTCAGGGGAGGAAAAAGGAGCTCAAGGCCAAGTAGGGGAAGACTTGCCTGTAATCCTAGTACTCTGGAAGGCTGAGGCAGGTGGATCACTTGAGCTCACAGGTTAGAGACCAGCCTGAGCAAAAGTGAGACCTTGTCTCTACAAAAATGAAAAACTGAGGCAAGAGGATCACCTGAGCCCAAGAGTTTAAGGTTGCTGTGAGCTATGATGCCACAGCACTCTACCAAGGGCAATAACAAAGTGAGACGCTGTCTCAAAAAAAAAAGCAAAAAAAGGAGCTCAGGGTCTGAGTCCCTTCTGCTCACCAGGTATGCTCCCTTCCCTTTCAGAGTATGCTCCTTTCTGCACTGGATGAGGTTGTATCGAAATAATTACTGAGTACTTCCAGGACCTTTTCTGGTCATTAAAATAATGGATATTCATTGTGAAAATTGTGGGAGGGCAGTGTAGTCTCAAAGCACAGAGAAAACCTAAACCAGTGAGCGTCCAATGCCAAAGCTTTGTGGACAGCCCCTGTGGACATCACCGATAAAATGTTTAAGATCAAACTAGAGTCATAGGTCACCGTTCCTTACTGTTATTTCTTTCAGTGTCTTAGAAGGTAGATTGTTTTTTCATCCTCACATTTGGTGTCTAATGGGGAGCCCTGAGGTGGGAAGTGGGGGTGAGCTGCTGGGTATAGAGGCCTGGGAGCTGCCCCTTCTCAGGGTGTGGCCTTCAGACCTTCAGCAATTACCTTTATGGTGTGATGACGATCTGAGGGCAACTGATTCTAAGATCCCTTGGATCTCAGTAACAGCCACTCTATTTTTTTCTATTTATATTAAAATCACCTCTGTTGATTTTCTGGCAGCCTAGATGGAACATAATTCCTAGCAGTCATTGTGCCTGTGAGTCCCACAGCCCCAGGAGGCATGGCATGGTGTCTGCACTGTAACCAGAATTCCGACCTCCCTCCGCCTTACCCTCCAGACAGTGCTGCTAGTCACCTTGAACACACCTGTTCTGATGCCTGCATGTCACTCCCTGTCCCCGTCAGCTGCCATTCGGTGCTGTTGTCTTGCTAGCGAGCTCTTCTCCCAGCCAGTGACTCTGTCTGCCTCTCTCCTCAGACTTTACACATAGGAAGCTCGCACCTGGCTCCGCCAAATCCAGACAAGCAGTTTCTGATCTCTCCTCCAGCCTCTCCCCCGGTTGGCTGGAAACAAGTGGAAGATGCTACTCCAGTCATAAACTATGATCTCTTATATGCTATCTCCAAGCTGGGGCCAGGTAAGCAGTGCTCTGGGGTGGGGGGGGAGGCGGGACAGACGGGGCACTCACCCGTGCAGGGCAGCAGCATCTCGGCAGCCTCTTGTAGCTCTCCCAGGATCCTGGGATCCCGTGCAGTTGTGCTTTGTGAACTTTTGCATTCTCGCATTCATGCTTTTGCATCCTGTGGCTCATACTGGGAGCACACCTGCCTCTCAGGACTGCTTCAGCATCACAGACTGGAGCTGCTCACTGGGACCCTGCTGTGTGGGTGTCTTAGGAAGCCCTCCCTACACCCACTGAGTACAGCCTGTGTGGGTGGCTGGACCCCCGGCCCCAGGTCCAGTTACTCCCAATGGGGAGGAGCCATTAGACTCTGGAAAGGGAAAAACAGAACCCCCCTTTGGAAATTTCACTCTTAGTCAAGGTGATTTTGCCATTCTAATGGGCAAGGGAAGGAGAACCATAGATTGTAGTGAAAAGAAGGCCCACTCATGCGTGCCCCACCTGGGGGCCCCATAGGGGCTCTCCTACTGAGCTGGCTAAAGAAACAGGAGATTTCTGTCCTCTGAAGGGACACATGCGTCCACACTGGGGAGCAGGGGCAGGAGCTTCAGGCTCTTTCCCTCACCCCACACAGACTTTCATCGTGGAGTAAAAGGCACTTCAACAGCACCTGGCCCACAGTGAGTAAAATGGTGGTTTCTGTCCTGTCTGCTAGGGTTTGAGTGAGGAGGCAGGAGTGAGGGAGTGCTCTAGGGCTTGGGGATATGACCCCCCCTCCTGCCCTGTCAGTGGAGCAAGTCACAGAAACGCTGAGCCCGTCAGAGCCTCGCCTCTCCTTCCTTGGCAATCTGATGTTCTTTTGGGCCGAGGGTTTTATGTTCTCAGACCATCAGCAGTTTCATATTGAAAAGATTGCATTTCTGCAAGCATTGCCTGAATGGAAATTCCCTCTGTGATATAAAGTGAGACTCACATTACTTGCTGTTAATCGTGGCGTGAAGGTCAAGATGGAAATGGCCATTGAGAGGTGCAGAGCTTAGCAGGGCAGGATTGATTGATTGATTTCCGCCTGGGGAGGGGTGTCAGACCCTTCCAGAGCCAAGAGATGCTGAAACATTCTTAATACTCCAGCGTCTGCCACACCCTTTCCAGAGGACTGGTCAGAGAAGCCTTTTTAGAAATTAAACATCATAAAATCAATTTACCCTCAGTTCACTCAACAATGAGCTTGAGTTCATATTTTGGCTGTGCTGTGCAAACAATGGGATTGCAGAGATTTGACAAATATGCTCCTACGTACGGAGCTTTCTAGATGTGGGCAAATTGGCAGGTAAGTGAGGATTTGTAATGAGACTTTTAAATGACTTGAATTCCCTGTCTGAGAGAGCTGAGGTGTTCTCACCTTTCCCAATGCAATTACACTAACATTTCAGCCCCCTGGGTGTGGGTTTAAGAAAAGGCCAGCACCTTCTTTGTCAGTGAAAGTCCCTTTGTGGTTTACAGTAGATGACTTGAGCTGCTCTTCCCAGTTGGAAATCTACCACTTGAGGGTCACACAGTGGTGGGTGAGGGGCCTCCTTACCCACCGAGAACTGCAAAGAAATCTTGTGTACTTGAAACTTTGCCCGTGGCCTGGGGTGGAGCAAGCTAAGCAAACCTCGGCAGCAGCCCTGTTTCAGATTCCGGGAGCATTCCCCATAGGCCTCCATTCTTCAACACAGGTCTGGGTGTGATGAGCCCAGGACCATGTGCCTGTGTGCTTACTGCTGCCGTGGGCTCCAGGCGGTGGATGCCTCTGCCCTCCTGTTTTACACAGCAGGAGACCAAGGTGCACAGGGTGGCAGAATAAAGTGCCCGTGAGCTCCAGGTACTAGGCCACTGCCACACTGCCTCCCACCAGCACAAAGATACAGGCTCTTCCTGTGGCCAGACTGGCATCCTAAAGGGATGCTCAGCTCCTTAGTTCAGCATCTCCAGGTTTTTCAGCTGCAGAAAGTCTACCCCAGCCCTGCTGGACCAGAGTGGCCTGACCTTGACTGAACCCAGGCTGGCGTGGGACAGCAGGGCACTCCTGGTTCTGAGGGGACTAGTGGTGGTTATAAGAAATGGCTGATGCTCACCTGATGCAGTGAGGCCACCCGGGTGTGAGTCGGGGCCTCCTGACAGCTCCTGCTCCCTGGTGTGCACTGTGACCCACGGTGGGAGCTTCAAGGCGTCTGTTTCTAAATATGTTTATTCCTTCAACATCTTTTTCTGAACTGATGTTTCTTATACCACACTTGGGGACACGCCGGCTGGGGAGTCCTCTGGGAGTTTAGGGTGCCTGGTAGGTGTGATAAGTGTTAATGACAAAAGAACTTTTCTCCTATACCTTTCCAATGCCGGGACTTGCATATTTCACTGGAAGCTAAGTCACGTGCAGTGGAAATACAGTAGAACCTCCATAGTTGACCACTTCCCTTTACTGACCACATCCTTAAATTGACCTAAGTTTCATAGACTGGACATGTACCGCATGTGCATATCAGTACAGTAGACCTAGTTCCTTACGGTGACCACTTTGCTGCAGTTCCTTGGGTGGCCGCCTTACAGAGAGAAGTTCCAGTGTGTATCTTTTTCTGAAATACAGATCCAGAATGTGTCTGGCTGTGTCTCTCAGCCCCACTGTCTGTTCCTGGGAGCCTGGCCAGGGAGAGCCCCCTGCTCCCGTATGTGCTTGCTTCTGACTCCCAAGGACTTGACCGAGTTACCCTGCAACTCTTTCCTGTCCCTAGGGGAAAAGTATGAATTGCACGCAGCGACCGACACCACACCCAGTGTGGTGGTCCATGTGTGTGAGAGCGACGAAGAGAAGGAAGAAGAGGAGGAGATGGAGAGGATGAAGAGACCCAAGCCCAAAATTATCCAGACCAGGAGGCCGGAGTACACGCCTATCCACTTGAGCTGAGCGGGCGCGCTGACGAGGGAGCATTCCAAATCATACTCACGGGGAGGAATCTTTTACTGTGGAAGTGGCCGGTCACGACTTTGGAGGTGGCAGCCGTGATCGCGTGGCAGAAATTCCAGTTCACGTTGCTCAGAAGAGAATCAAGGCTTTGTTTCCTTGTTCTAATGCTGCACATCAGTCAATGTTCATGGCACCCGGGAATGTCTTGAGCCAATCACTGAGTTTGCGGTGATCGCACAAGGACACCTGGGACCGTCTTGAGAAAACAGATAACGATAGTGTTTCGTACTTGTTCTTTCCGGTAGGTTCTGTTTTTGCCAAGGGCAGGTTGATCAGTGGGGCTGGGGAGAGCTTTCTGTTTCTAACCAGCCTACAGGGTCGACTCTCTGCCGGTGGGAAGAGGCACCACGCAAAGCCGCCTAGTGCAGAAAGGTCGTGGAAACAACGACAGTGCCATGTGGACGTCATAGCGTTTCATTTCTTCCCTCATGTTCTAATGTTTGTGCATGTATATTACTGATTTTCAAGACTAACCTTTGTTCGTATATGAAGTTAACGCCATTGTTGTTTTACATCTTCTGGGAAGTTAGGGAAGCATTTGGAAAACATATCACTTTTCCATCTGGATTCTAACCTCTGCAACAGCACTCATACCCGGAACTCCACCTGGAATCCGTTCACTCCGCATCCTACACAGCAACATGTAACTTGTGCTTCTGCAAAAGAAATTGCCCCGAAGTTCCTCTGTAGAATTTAGTTTATGTAATTCAGAGAATAGCAGTTTCACTGCCAACTTGTAGTGAGTGAGAAATTTTAATTTAGGTGTTTGGGGTTGGACATTGGTTTCCATTATTTCTTTTACGTGGTGGTTTAGATACATGAATCACAGCCAAAAGCCCTTTTCGGAACTGTTGGTTGAGATAGTCAATTTTTTGCCCCACTAACACATCAAGATACACTTGTAAATAAAGCTGATAGCGTATACTCATACCCGCTGTACACTTGGGTGAAAAATATGGCAGTGAAAGAATAGTGCAAGATGTGTTAACATATCTGTGCGTCCCATGTTGTAGAAAATACTGTTCACATGTTTAACAGGACTGGAGGTCAAAGCATGTAAAGTGGCCAGTAGATCCGTGGTGACATGAGAGGGATGCAGTGCCTTTCCCCATTAATTCCTGATGGAATTGTTATACTAGGTTAACATTTGTAATTTTTTTCTAGTTGTAACGTGTATGTCTCCTGGTAAATAGGTATTATATTTCGGCCTTACAATACCATACCACAGTTTGTCATTTTGAAATGCCTAATGCCAAGTAACAGTGCATGCTTTGGAAATTTGAAAGATGGTTTTCTTTGCAAAGCAAATATGTTTGCATTTAATTCTTTAATTGTTCATATCAAGAAACTGATTGAATGTTCTCAAAACCCTGTTTACAGTACTTGGTAAGAGGGAGCCGGTAAGGAAGAGACCATTACATTGCTGTTCAAGTGTTTCTAGTTAAGTGCTTTTAAACTGGAGAGGCTAACCTCAAAATATTTTTTTTAACTGCATTCTATAATAAATCGGCACAATATGCTATTTACGGAAAAAGTTATTTGTTCATCATTTTATTCCCGGGATTAATCTGTGACCCTTTTGAATTCTGCAGTTTCAGGAAAACATATTCCTTTGTCAGTCTGAGCTCAGAAACTCCTAATTCTGTGCTGCGGTTCACAGCAGGAAGGTCCACCACACTAACAACACCTCACTTAGAAAGGGGGAAATGGATAAAACCGAAATCAGAAGTTTGAGTATTTCCCCTGTACCAGCACCTGCATCAAATAATGTTTTGGATAACTTGAGAAGTTTTCTTTTCCATTATGAAAGATGTCCACAGAAGCTACTAAGTTATAAAGGCCAGTTATATGTTCAGAAGATTGGTCCATAAGCCTTTTTTTTTTTTTTTTTTTGAGACCGAGCCTCAAGCTGTCCCCCTGGGTAGTGTGCCATGGCATCACACCTCACAGCAACCTCCAACTCCTGGGCTCAAGCGAGTTTCCTGCCTCAGCCTCTCAAGTAGCTGGGACCACAGGCGCCCGCCACAACGCCCAGCTATTTTTTGGTTGCAGTCGCCATTGTTGTTTGGCGGGCCTGGGCTGGATTCGAACCCGCCACCTTAGGTGTATGTGGCTGGCACCTTAGCCACTTGAGCCACAGGTGCCAAGCTGGTCCATAAGCCTTTTGTTTAAATTTCTGGCAGCCTTTTCCCTGGAACTCTTTTAAATTATGGTGACCTTCCTGCACTCACCCGCAAAGGTCTAAATAACTCTGGAGTTATTTGCTAAAATCGAGCAAATGACAATCTTGATCAAGATTAACATTTGGCATTTAATTCACATGCTCCTTTTCCCCCCATTTGTGAGACACACCATCCTGTCATTTTCCAAAACCATTTACACATTTTAAAGTCATTAGTGTTCAAGGTTTAAGCAACCCCTACCTTCACTCAAATTAGTCGAATCTGATACTGAGCTGGTTCGTGCATTGACCACCTAGGGATAGAAGGGAAGTATTTCCAAACAGATATTGGCAGTAGGGGGTTGGGGGTAGGGAGAGGCTATCATTAATCATCATTTTGTGTGGGTTTTGGGGGGATGGGCTTTGGGGGAGGTTTTTGAGACAGTCTCACTCTGTCACCCAGGCTGGAGTGCAGTGGCGTCAACCTACTTTGCAGCAACCTCAAATTCCTGGGCTCAAGTGATACTGCTGCCTCAGCCTCCCAGTAGCTGGGATTATAGGTGCCCATCACCACGCCAAGCTAATTTTTCTATTTTTGGTAGAGACGGGGGTTTCACTCTTGCTCAGGGTGGTCGCGAACTTCTGAACTCAACTAATCTCACCTCAGCCTCTCAGAGTGCTGGGATTATAGGCGTGAGCCACAACACCTGACCCACTCATCATCCTTTTAAATAACTCAGAGTCCACAGGACGGAGCAGTGTGCCAGGCCAAGGTCCTAGATCCTAGTTCATAACCCTGGAAGTTGTCAGCTCAGATTCCCAGTAGGTTTCTTCACGTAAATGGGGGCAGGGGCAGTGTCAGGGATCCCACTGCTGTTGAAGCCAACAAACCATAGAGTCAAAAACACGGGTCAGTGGACGTCCTCACTCAGGGCAGAGATGTCTTTTGAATGGTTTTGTGACAGCCTTAGCTGAAATTCTAAAACCAGTAGTGCACAAAGGTACAGGTCCCCACACTGATAGATCCAAAAAGCAGGAAGAAACCATGAATGTGCCCGGACTCCGCATTGCTCTACCCAAGAGGGGCTCCGTCAAATGCAAAAGGACAAACCCCGAACGCGTGTTGTCTTACAGAACACACTTCACCAGCGACTGAAAGTATTTCTCACACAGGTTTTGATAGAATTGTATTACTGATCTGATGGCAATATAAGATCTGGGGCCATCCAAGCAAAGAAAACCAGCCCCTCAGAGTGAATGCTGAATGGGGCAATTTGTGCAGATATTTAACTCGGGGTAGAAACATTGATTTGAAGTCAGCAGGCAGTTAGGATTTTACATTTCTAGAATACTGTGTGAATTAGTGCCCACGGGAGGTTTGGGTTTTCAGAGAGCTTTAATTTTAGGTGAAATGTACAGAAATCACTACAAAGTAGCTAGATTTTCTCAGATATGAAATTGCAGAAGATTAAATGTGCTGCCGGGGCATGTTGTGACGGAAAGTGACTGGGCTGCTGCAGCGCGTCGTACCCACAGTGCCTGCGGAAGGCTGGGGGATTTCACCTCGGCGTAGTAGGCACGGTGAATGGCGTTCATCAGAAGGTCAACAGTTGGAACGGAAGCCGCGTAAATAGTTTATGTCTAATGTATTTGGGAAGTAGGTAGACTAGGAATAACAAATTCCCTTTCTTCCCTGGAGGGCTTGTTTTTTTAAGTACCCCGCTGCGTTGGCAATCTTTAACGCACATCTGAAACTCTCACTCTGTGACGCACCGTAAGTTACCCGCTGTTTGTGCGAAGTCATTTCAGTCATGGCTGAAAGGAGATGGAAGGAGACAGGAGGAGATGGCTCGCAAGTGATGGAGACCCGCTGCCTGCATTCGGCCTTTCCTCTCCTCGTGGGTTCTGGTGAGGGACTTGGTGGCAGGCTGCACAGCAACTGAGTGCCAGGCAAAAGTGATGGCACCTGCTCAGAGTTCTCTCCCAAGCCAGGCCCCTCCTAGGTGACATTCATACTCCGATGCTGGCCAGGTGGAATTTTCAGTGTTTCTAACTGATCACGTTCTCTCTTCCCTATGTGCCATTTTGAATGATCTCTCTGCCTAGAAAATCATCTCACTGCCCTAGGCCAGCCTGGCTACCCCTACAACCATGTGTACCCCATGAGAGCAGGTCCACATCTGTCCTGCCCACCTCTGTCTGGGTCACTAACAGCTGCCTCTGTGCCCAGCCCCCACACTCAGTAAGCATCCCTGTGATAATGAGCTGGCTCTTTCATATCTGTCCTTCAGGTCACCCTTAGTACCGTGGCTTCCCTAAGCTCCTCCTGCTGGAGGGCCATCAGGCCCTGTTCTCTCCTATGATAAGTATTGTCTTTTTAGCATAATTGTTAATTTGTCTTTCTTGTTAAAACACAAGTTGTGTGGAAGAGATTCCTAGTACCTGGTGACTCGTAATGCCATCAGAGTGATTGCATGGACGGATGGGTGGATGGATGGGATCTTGGAGGCAGAGGAGTGAGCAGACATGAGAGGTTAGAGAAATAATAAGGCCTGTTCCAGTGCCCTGGTCAGGAGACCGAGACGGAGCTCAGCGCTTCCAACCCACAAACTGTCAGGCTGCTGGCAGAATAGGAATGAGAGAGAGAGAAAGAGATCTTTGTGCTGGGCCGGGGTAATCAATGAGAAAAAAGCCTTTGTTTTAAAAACTTTCTTCTCAATACAGGGTGCTTGGCTAGCTAGAGGGTGTGACAGGGAAGGGTCAGGAAAGAATGTTTCAGGGTGATGGAAACATCTGGTATCCTGACTCAGTAACATGGCAATAGTCACAGTAAGGACACTTACTGTAACTATTTACACAGTAAGTAGTTGTCCTGCTTACAACGGGAGCACTGTGTTATATTTAAAGTATGCCTCAATAAAGTTGATTTGATTTAAAAATCAGGATAAGAGGAAAAAAATTTTAAATCTTGGACAATGGGCAAAAGTTGGGGGAAGGTCTTAATGATTATCGCATCCTTTCAAAAACATACTTTAAGTGCACAATGCTTTGATAACTTTGTTAAAACAATATTATACAGCAAAACAAAGCAGCCTCTCAGATTAGAGTGTGAACATTTCAATTAATATTTTCTGAAAGACATGGCCATGTCTATGGCAATTTTTTAAATGTAAAAATCTAACTTGGATCATACTTACTGCGTCTGTGGATTCAACTAAACATGGATTAAACATATTCAAGAATAAACAAATAAAATGGAAAATAATACAATAAAAAATTATAAACAATACAATATGACAAATGTTTATATAGCATTTACGTTATATTAGGTATTGTAAGTATTCTAAAAATAAAATCATCATCACCTATGATTGATATACCTAGACTGTATGCAAATACTATGTCATTTTCTACATAGTATAATAAGTATCTGTAGATTCTGGTCTGTTCAGGGGGTCCTGGAACCAATTCCTGGGGATACTGAGGAACACTGTATATGAAATGCTGAAAGAAGCCTGAACAGTGATATTTGGGCCTTTGCTTTGGACCCTGTGCACTAGAAACTACTGAATTTTTTTCTCAGGAAGGAAATTGCACCATAGAACAATATTGCAGGCGGACAGAGTGTGAGATGGGCCCTGTGCCCAGCCTGGTCAGGTCATGCCACCGGACCAGTAATGGAAATCACTAATCATCAGAATTTCAGAGCACTTTCTGGAAATAAATCTTCCTCCCCAGGGAAAAAAACATTTGAATCTTGACTGGATATGCTACTAGGATGCTCCAAGAGTGACAGTTCTCAGGGAGGCAGAAGCAACAGTGACCCACGATTTCTCCAAAGGTGCAGACTCTGGGGACATTCCCACTCTCACTGACCAGGGCTTGGCTGGCTGCAGCAGCATACCCAAGTCCTTTGGAGCAAGGGTCTGGGTGAGCTGAGAATGGGATTCGTACGCGGCCACACAGGCAGCTCCACAGTGGTAGGCAGGAGAGTCCCAGACTCAGGCCATGTGGCAAGGGCACCTTGAGGGTTGCGCTTTGCTCTACACTCAGAACAAGTGTGTTTGAACCCACTCACAGCTTCTCCCAGAAGCTCAAGGCACAGGGATGCACAGTGTGGAAGGGAGGACAGGCATATGCCAGGTAAGGGCCTATAGGCAGCGTTGGACAGTGCTGACCCCACAGGTCAGACCTCAGACTGCTGCTTTGCGGGGCGTCAGGTGCATCGCAGGTCCTGTGAGCTGCCTGTCACCTTGACAGGGGTCTGCTATGCCACCGTCTCACTGTTTGTGCTGCTATAACAGAATACTACAGACTGGGTAATTTACAATGAATTGAAATTTGGGGGCTCATGGCTCTGAAGACTGGGAAGGCCAAGATCAAGGGACACCAGTCTTCTGACCGTGTGGTGGAAGCCATCACATGGGGTGGGGAGGGAGGAGAGAGAGACACACACACACAGCCTCAAACCTTTATAACCAGCGTCAATCCCCTCATGAGGGTGGAGCCCTCCTGACCTTGACATGTACCATTAGTACCCACCTCTCAGCACTGTTGCATTGAGCATTTGGGGGACACATTCAAACCACAGCAACTACCAGGCAGGACAGAGTAGGATGGCTTGGCTGGAGCCTGCCTGGGGAGCTGGCTACTCAAGAAGAGAGTAGACCCATAATCAAAATCAGTTCAGCCGAGTCTCTAAGACCACGGGGGTGTGAAGAACCTACACTGACGCTATCAGCCCACAGGTGCTTAAGGGGGCCTGGCGGGGGGGAGAAGAGGGGGCAGCACAGGTCATGATGTCCACCTTCCAGGCTTCTGCCACCCACCTAGGCAGGGCCTGACTGCCCTGCAGAGAACCAGGGCAGGAGAGATAGAGGAGACCTCAGCAGCGGCAGGGTCCTGGCGGCAGGGTCCTGACAGCAGGGAGAGAGCTGGAGATAAGAAAGCTGTGTGTCACTGCAGGTGGCTGTCCACCAGCCTAGGGCAGCAGCGCCCCCTCCTGCTCGCATCGGGCTGAGGAGAGAAAGCAGGCGGGGCACAGGGTAGGAGGCGGTCCTGGCAATGCTGAGGGTGTAAGGAGGATGGCAGGGGAGCCCTCACCTGGAAAAAGTCTTGAGCAAGGCTGGAAGGCAGTGAGAGCCCGTGAGTTCCTTTGGGATCTGGAAGGAGAGTTGTGGGCCAGCCTCTACCTGTACTTCTGACACATGGAAACTTTAAGCTGATACATTTATATGTATAAAACTTTTAGGCAATTAGCGCAGTATGGATAGGAAACTAACACAGAAGTGAAATCTCAAAGGGGAAGTGTGGCTTGACATAAGGGCCATACTCATCTCACAGGACTGACACATCTGGGACAGGTATGTGTCCCTGGGAGCCCTTGACCTGAGTGGCCCTGAGCCCCCCTCAAATGATCCCTGGATTTCATGTTTGAGGCCATGTTGATTTAAATGTGGATGTTTTTATTCCTTTTTAATGAATTTACTTATGAATATATTTTAGTAATCTCTTTCCTAAGCAACTTTGAAAAAAAAGATGCAGCTATGAATTGGGGTGAATGTTGTTGTTTTGTTTTGGCTTTGGGGTACTTTTAAAGGGTGGGATACTCTGATTATTGTAAAATATTCAAAATAAAGTTACTGTGATTTTAAAAATAAGGTTTCCCATGATTATTTGAACTAGGGGAAGAGTAGACACACAGTCCCCTGTACATAGAGTGTTGAAATATTGAAATATTTCACTTCATACTCATTAAAAAGATTACTGAGCATCCAGGAGCTAAGGTGATGAAATGAGCCCACACAGTGCCCCATCCCACAGAACTTAGTAGGAGGAATTAGACAGAAAATGTACAAATAAATAATTTCAGGTAGTTGTAGATTCCACAAAGAAAGTAAGCAAGACATATTTGTTTCTCATTGCTGCTATAATAAATTATCGCAAACTTCATGTCTGGAAGCAACATGTTCTGGAGGTCAGGAGTCTAAGGCTGTGGTGTCAGCAGGTGCATCCCCTCTCAGGCTCTAGGTGAGTCTGTTTCCCTGCCCCTCTCAGCTCCTAGAGGACTCTGGCATGCCTCGGCTCATGGCCTTTTCCTCTCATGGCTCCAATCTTCCTTCTGTCATCTGTTTTGATCACCCCATGTTCACCCTGTTGGAGGGGAAGGAATTCCTGCCCCAGAGTTCTGGGGAAAGTTGAACACACAATACCCAACGGCAGACAGCTGTTTTTTAACCACATATACTCACAGCCCAGGGAAGGGGATACCAAATGTCATGTAGGGCCACACTGGTGTTGCCTTGGGAGCAGAATGAACAATCAGAGGCTGAGGGAGTGAAGTCAAGGCCAGAGGTGACATCATCAGGGCCAGGATGGAAGGGATGGAGATGACAAGAGTCAGACTCAGATTATTTGAGAGGAGGGGAATGGCCTTGCTATTGGATGCCGGGTATGCATCAGGATTGGGGGAAGGGTAGAGCTGGTTTTAAAAAAAAAAAAAAAGGAAGAAGAATGACTGTTGGGTTTTTGGCTTAAACACCTGGACGAATGATGATGTCATTTACCAAAATGCAGGAGGGACAGGTGCAGAGGGCATCTTAGTCTCCTGTCACTGTGTAACTAACTACCCCCAAATGCAGGAGCTTAAATGGTACACATTTACTATTCACAGTTTCCCTGGACTAGGATTTGGGGCCCAGTCCACCTGGGAGACCCTCATGAGACTGCCATCGAGACCATGACCCTGGGCCTCTCACAAGGCTGCGCTGAAGACTCGAGCTGGAGGGGACCCTCAGTTCCTTGTCAGGCAGCCCTCTGCATGAGAATCACTGGGGAGAGTCCAGCCAGGAGCACGTCCCAGTCGTTGATAACCAAATTGTGGGAGCAACTTCCTTTACAAGCTCTGCTCTCTCACAGCAAGTCCCGGGGCCAACCACAGTCCAGGGTAGGAGATGGCACAGGGCACCATGGCAGAAGGCAGCTCACGGGGGCCAAAGCAACAGCCACCTATCCTACAGGGGTCTGGCTTGGGGCACTCCGTCAGTGACAGCTCCTAGACAGCCAGGGGAGGTAACCTAGGCAGGTGGGCACACCCGTCTTAAGTTCTGAGGGAGACCCGAGCTGGAGAAACAAACCTGGGGGCACCGCATATGGGTGGTGTTGATGCTGCCTGACACTAGAACGGTTTCCCAACACCCAGGGACACGGCTCCCCTGGGGCGACCCTGGTGCCCTGGAGGATGTGTCCTGAGTCTCAGATTCCTCCAGCAGAGCTGTGGCCTACATGGAGGGACCCAGAGGGTGAAGGCACCCAGCAGGCTGCCTGCCCTGAGGCTGCCAGTGATTACCTTTGCTTCTGTGATAAGGCTGTCCCTCCCTGCTCCCTTTTGTGATTTCACACCTTGGAGAGCCACTGGCTTCTGTAAAACATAATTAGCAGCCTTGTTTTCAAAATGCTGTATGACTTGTGTAGGGTGTATTGAAATTCAGATCAACTAAAAAACCTCTCTCCTTGAGGTTCCTTCTTAGGTCTTTGGAACGGGGCTGTGCTGGCAAAGACACCTACAAACCACCTGCCACGAACATATGGCTTCCGCTTACTGAGCCGGCCACTTGGCCAAACCCTCCACATACCTCTGTCCCCTTTAATCTACACACCAACCTCTGTAAGATAGGAATTCTTTCCCATGCTGTACATTTGGGGAAACTGAGGCCCGGGATGCATAGTAACTTGCTCAAGGTCGCATAGAAAGGAAGAGATAAGATAAAATGTCAGCCTGTGTCTGACTCCAGAGCTGCTGCTCTACCCATCACACCACACTGCCTCTCTGTCACTGAGGGCTGTGGCCACCAGCAATGTTCAAAGATTCCTCCCAGGAAGCCACACTTGACAGCAGTGGGGACCTGGTGGTGTCCACTCCCACAGTGAGTCTGGGTTGGCTCTGAGACTCGATTGAACACACAGAAATAGTGGAAGGGACACTGTGCCCATTCTGGCCTGGGAAGGCCTGGCAGTGTCATTCTTTCCCTGTGCCCAGCTGTAGAAGTCCAGCTTCCTTCTGGGGACCAGGGCCCAGAGGGACCCTAGGGAATGAGACTCTTCCATGGAGAGAAAGCCACAGGGAGGGGCGCCAAGAGACCAAACGCATAAATGAAGAAGACATCGTGGAATGTTCTAGCAAAATCATGCCCCTGTAGCTAATAGCCCCAACCAATCTCCTGGGTCAGAGGAACTGTCATCTAAAGCCAGTCGATCCACACAGCAGTGAGAGAGAAAACCATGGTGGTTGTTTTAAGCCACTGAGTTTGGGCGTGATTTGTTATCCTAGTAGATACTTAAAATATTAATTTAAATCTTTCTCCAGCTAATTAGTGAAACACACCACTTCGGACTATAGTGTTACAGTCAAAAAATCACCCAATTCTCTCCATGTGTGAGAAGATGTAAGAATAAAAAGCATGAAGAAAGACCCCCAGGTTATTATTTCACTTTTTATATCATTTCTGTTCACTTTAGAAATGGACATTTTTATAAAGCTGACTAGTGACTATTTCCTCACCTTTGCATAATTTCTATTTTTTGAAAAACACATCTCTGTCATAATACTTCATTATTCTGAAATCTTTCGAGAGAAAGTCACCTCGTAGATCTGCTTCCAGAAATATCAGGAGTATGAGTTACCAGACGAGCTAACCTGGGCCTGAGGGAATGTGTTAAGAAGCTGCCTCCAAAGAAAGACGGCATGCAGTTCCAGATCATGGCGTCATTTTGCACAGACCTTTGTTCAAGGCCATTGTTAAAGCCCGAATAGATGTCTTTGAACTTTCTCAGAAGCATGCCTGGCTTGCTAAACAACAGGGCCCCTCTCACCACGAACACTGTCTATGACACCGTGGTGGTTTGAAGGTGAAGGGCATTTTAGTAAGCCGAACATGACCTCAAAGCCTTATCTCAAAGCCCTATCTCTTCTCTGTAGGGCCTCTCCTGTGCTAGGGAAATTCAGGGTACCCCAGCCTTAAATCATTATTTAATCCCCCAAGAAAGCTATTTGAGCCACACATACGGATGTGTGGCTACTTATCACCATTAGGGACGTGCTTTACTTCTTGGGGACAGACGTCCTGATGAGCTTTCCATTTTGTACTCTTCCGCCCTGCCCTCTCTCAGGAACTCCAGAATTGTCCATCCAGCTGAGCGCATGTCCTCTGCACGTTTCTTGGTCTCAGTGACAGTACCCCGTCCATATGCAGTGACTCCAGCTAAGACTGTGAAAGGGTCCTCTGTGTCCCCATCCCTCACTTCATTCTTAGATGCTGGTCATTCTCTCTTCTCAGCCACTTTCTCAATTCAGCCCCAATTCCTTAGCTTGGAGGAAGTACCAAACCTGGTGCCATGTCTGCCGGGACACCTGCCTCTGTCTCCCTTCAGGCCCGGCCCTCCCAGCTCGCAGACTGTTGCTCCATCATTGGTTTCCACAAAAAAAAAAAAAAAAAGGAAAAACAAAACCTATAACTTGCTTTTTTGTTTTGTCTTTAATGGTTTTACCAAGATATAATTTATGTGTATATAGTTCACTCATTTCATGTGTACAGTTCAATGATACAGATATGTGAAACCATCACCATAGTCAATTTTAGAACATTTCATCACTCCTAAAAGAAACTCCAAATGCTTCGGCCGTCACCTCCCCTATCTCCCGACCTCAGCCCAGTCCTAACCCACTGCTAATCTGCCTTCTGTCTCTCTAGATCTTCCTATTCTGGACTTCAAGGTGAATGGAATCATGTGTGTCTTTTGTGACTAGCTTCTTTCACTTGGCAGGTATCAATACTTTATTCCTTTTTATTGTTGAATAATATTCCATTGTATGGATAGATCACATTTTGTTTACCCATTGATCAGGTGATGGACATTTCGGTTATTTCCACCTTGGGGCTGTTATTAATAACATGCCATACATACCTGTGTACAAGGGTCTGTGCAGACGTATATTTTCATTTCTCTTGGGTTATATACCTAGGAGGGCAATGGTATAACCCTGTATCATACCATGTTTAAGGAGCTGCTAGATTACTTGCATTCTTCCCAGCAGTGCGTGTGGTTCCAGTTTCTCCACATCCTCACCATCACTTGTTGTTATTGACTGTTTTATGCTGACTGTCCTAGTGAGTGTGATGTGATATCTCACTGTGGTTTGGATTTGCGAACCCCAATAGCTAGCCGTGTCCAGTATCTTTTCCTGTGTTTATTGACCACTTGTTTTGACTTAAGAGGAAGGGTCTCATCTTGCAGAACGTCCTGCCATCTCCCTCTCACTCCCCTTCCTCCTCACGCTCTACCTCCCGAGCCCCTCAAACGCATATTCAGGTCCATGACACAGAGTAGCTTGTGCCTCCTCCGATGGCCCCATGCCACTCAACCCAAGGGCCCAGGGCTGAGCATCTGCCACAGTGGCTTCTGTGACAAAGGCAGGACTTCTCCATCTTTTTACATCGTGTGACTGGCACAGGGAGGTCCACGAGGGGACAGCAGGCCTCACGGACCCCTCCTTGAGTATGCTTGCTCACTGCTCTGGAGTGCTGCACACCCACAGGGAGGAGTTCCTCCAACAATGCAGAGGCGGGAAAGGCTGCTGGGTGGCGTATGCTGAAATTCTGGACCCTCAAACAGCCTACTTTTTGTAAGAACCTACTTTCCTTAGAAAGGAAAACAGGTGGTTTTCAAAAGAAGAAGGAGCCTTTGGAACACGAGAAACTTACGCCTGGTGGTACTTGTAATGTTGTAAAATATGTATTTGGTCTTTATCCCTGTATCCTGGCATACAACTTCTTTAAAACCCGCGGAATCTCCAGAGTGGCGCTCCATAAAAAAGGGCCTCTTTTTTTATGCTAGGGCGGTGACTAGTGGCTGGGTCCCCTAGGTATATTCAGGATAGGGGCTGACCATTCTGAAGATATTCAGAGCATGATGGGAGCCTTAGCGTTTTCAGCCCCACCCTCTCCAACCTCCGGGAAGGGAGTGGGGCTGAAGGTTAAGCTGACCACCAGTGGCCAGTGATTTAACCAATCATGCCTACATAATGAGGCTTTCATAAAAACCCCCGAGGGACTGAGGTTAGGCAGCTTCTGGATAGCTGAACCCGAGGAGCTTCCTGGCGGGTGGTAGGCCTGACGAGGGCATGAAGCAGCACACTCCTTCCCTCAGACCTTGGCCTGAACAGCCCCTCCATCTCGCCATTCATCTCTCTCCTTCGTAGTACCCTTTACAATAATAGGTAAGCATCGGGAAAGAGTTCGCCTGAGTTCTGTGAATAGCTCTAACAAATTAATTGAGCCCAAGATGGGGGCTGCATAAACTCCAATTTGTAGATGACACAGAAGCTACAATATGGGATTTGCAATTGGTGTCTGAGGTGGGGGACAGTCTTTTTGAACTGAGCCCTCAGCCTGTGGGATCTGAAGCTGTCTCCAGGTAGATGGTGTCAGGATGGAATGGAGTGGAGTGGAGTGGAATTGAAAGAGATCCAGCTGGTGTCAATTGCATGGTTGGGGGTGTGTGTGTATGAGAAAAACCTTCACACATCTGGTGTTAGAATTGTTGTGTTAAGCGGTGAGAGAGCAGAGAGTAATAAAAACACTTGGGGATTTGCCTGTTTCTAGCAGGAGTCAGGTGAGATTTCTATAGGAAGCTCAGAAACTCTAAAGTTGTGCTTCTTAAGGGAAACTCCTATGCCTTAAAAAAGGGTGTTGTAACCTCTGAGCATGTGTCTTTACCAGACTTGGCTGAATTTGAGTCTCAAGCCATTGCCCGGAGCCTGTCTTTGCACTTGGCATTGTGCTAGCAGAGAACAACAGTGGGTCATTGATGTACTTTTGTTGACTGATGGAGAGACCAAAAGGTCAAGTCTTCAGGTGGAGTCAGGTGAATAAGTGCAGGGGTTGGGGACAACCTTTCCTAAGCATACCACAAGGTTAGCTCCACCCAGGTAGGAACAAGAGGGAATTATTAGGAATGACAACAAGAATGCTGAGGTCGATCCACACCCCTATAAAGGACAAGTGATTTCCTGGGGTGAAAAATCCAGTCTAAATTTTGGTCATTATTCCTGGTAGGTGCAAAGAGATGAGAAATTTGCAAGTGGGTAAAAGGGCAAATCACCTTCAGGCCAGTTTCCTCATTTGTTGAATACATTCACTCATCTATTTATTTATTTATTTATTCTCTGAACAGTCATTGAGTACCTGTGAGATGCCTTACACAATGCAAAGTTCTAGGAATAGAGATGATTCAAAGTCTGTGAAACCCAGGCAAGAATGAATGCAGTAGGAACCCTAAGAAAGGATTGAGCCATTCTACGTGAGGGGGCCCAAGAAAGGTCCCGTTTGTAAGGCAATGTCAGTATTGAATCTTGACAAATGGAAAGCTCTCTCCCACATAGACCAAAAAAGGATCAGTGTTTTAGACAGCTGGCACAACAGCAAAAGCTTGCAGAAATGGCACATTCATCTCTGCCTCCAGTTCCCATGACATCACGTTCCTTTTGTAGGGTATGGGACTTCTAGGGCCACACCCACTGGTTGGTGATAACACCAAGTTTAAAGCCCACCTTGGGATCTGGTGATCCCCAGGGGTTACAGGTGTCCAGGGTTATTGGTGGAGCACACTGTTTCTGGAGTCCACAGTGTGGCTGAGATTCACCTTGACTGGAGATCAGTAGATGTCATCTTTAACCTGCAGATGTCACAGACATTCCAGCTGTAGGATGGGTGCCCACTGAGGGTGAGAACATAGTATAGGGTGGATTGTCTGGTTTGGGAATGTTCCTAAGGTACTGGGATGAGGCCTACACACTTACAGCTCTCTTATGTTTACCAACCCTTAGGCCCTCGGGCTCTGCTGGTTCTCTAATACTCCCATAGCTGTCTCTTGGACCCAGAGACTATAAACCTTCTCACCCACCTCCTCACTGCCCTCAGGATCCTGTTTGTAGGCCCTGAAACTGACAGGAGTGACCTCATCCAGTTTCTCAGATAATTGAATTTCTATTAATACCTCCAGGAAAATAGTAAGAGTTGAGACCTTGAGAGGGAAGTGTCTTCCAGATCAGTGGGTCCCTTTCTCTACTTCCTTGTTTGAAGCCCCTTCCCCATTCCTAGTGGAGCTATGACTAGTATTCCTCAAGTCCTGTTGGAAACTTGCTCTCATCTTTTGCCTGGAGCTGACTGTGTCTGTGTTTAAGAATACAGAAGGCCTTTTTCTATCAGTTTTCCTCTGGGCAGTAAATTGGTTACAGTGGATGACTTTGACTTACCAGATCCTACTCTCTGCTGTAATGTGGACATAAGAGGAGTCTCTGATGCCCCTGCTGAGATGGTTCCAGTGGTCAGCTTTTTATGCTTATTGGAAAGTCCAACTTGCATAGCAGAGCAGCTTCATACCAGGCATCACACACATGCTTAATCCCACCTTTGCTGAATCCAGACACAGCATCAGCAGCCAAAATAAGCCTATAGCTTTGGGCCAAGAGTGCCAAGTCTTGAGTGAGGTACCCCAAAGTTTCACCTTTCTCATCTGCCTCAAGCAGAAGTTGGCAGGAAGTTGAGGCCCCTGGATGGATTCAAAAGATAGGAGTTTGTCAGGTGTCTATTCATGGGAGATGGGTTGAATGAATGATGGTGCAGTCACACAGTGAAGTGCTAAATAGCCATAAAAAGAAGAATCAAGAATTTCTTCCTATTAACTGTTATGGAATGATATATAAGATGTATAAGATGTATCATTAGTAGAAAAAGCAAGATATACACATGATATATATAGTGTTGTTTATATGAAAAATAAAGATAAATAAGAATATACAGAAGAACCTCTGTAAGTTGACCACCCAAGGGACTGTAACAAACTGGCCAACATACAGAGGTGGTCACCATAAGGAACTAGGCCTAGTGTACTGATATGTAATAGGGTGTGTGTTCAGTCTATAAAAATCACGGTAAATTAAGGATGTGGTCAGTGTAGGGAGGTGGCCAGCTATGAAGGTTCTACTGTGTCTGCATCTGTGTGCATATACATACTTGCTTATTTATTTTCAGGAAACACTGGAAAGATAAGCCAGAAGCCAATAAAATGATTAGGCATATAGGCAAGAATGGGATGGAGTGTTACTAAACACCCCTGTGAGGGCCAGAATGCAAGCCAGCATTCTCTGTACTTTCAAAAATAGTTTGACTTTTGAACCATGTAAATGCTTTACATATGCAAAAACTAAAATGAAATTTAAAAGATGAGAAAAAAAACACACCAAAATTGCATACCTGAAGAAATGAGCCCAGCTCTACATCAAACTGCTAAAACGATAACATGGCAGAAAGAATTGTTTCAAGAAACTGTCAAACGTGCTGGTACTTGGGCTGTATGTCCTTGGTAGATACACCCTCTGAACAAAAAGTATTATGAATAAACTTTGCACTTATTGGGTCTGTTGTTAGTAAAGTTATTACTAACAGTTTGAAACTGCTATATGCATGTGGACGGAACAAGAAAGTACTGTGTTTTTAGGAACCGTAATTTTCTTCCAAGGGGGAAATAGGTACAGCTATTAAACAAAATAAGGTTAAGCTAAAAACTCAGTAATGTTAAATTTAAATTAAAATTACCAATGTGAATTCATAGGTACATGTACGTGTGCGTGTGACTAATAGCTCTCAGTGAAAGAGTGAGAAGTTGCTGTGTGACACCTGATAGCCATGAGCTTTCTTCATGCCTAAGACTTGCTGTCTAAGTGCAATTCCCCAGGAAAGAGAACTGAGGGTCCTCATTGAAATGGCTAATTCCAAGCCCAAAGCAAGTAAAGTGTAAGTCAAGCCTAAAACACCTTATCGTACCAGAAAATAGGAAAGTGCTCAGAGACTAATGGGATTGTGTCAAAGGTCACCAAAGGCAGCTGGAGGGGCTCCACTGGCCAAACTGAGGCAAATTGAGTATCAGAAATAATGATGATGGTCATTGACATTGAATTATTAATATAGGGATATCCATGAGTCTATAGTGATATTCAAAAAAACACAGACACACAAAAAAAACAGAGAGAAGAGGGAACTCTTCTTTAGGGAAAACTTCCTATAATAAATGTAGAAGAAAGGATTTACCTTTATTGCAACCCCAAAGGAGAAACAGATTCAGGCAAGGATCATCAGTGCATGCCAAACCCCCTGGGTGAAAAGTTATTGAGGAGGAGGATATCAAAGTATAACTCAACAGATGACGCTATTTACTAATGTCAAGGAGGAAAATCCACCTTTACCAGGAGAAATACAGTGATTAGCACCTTCGCTAAGTAAACCAGAGTCAGCTGCACCAGCAGGAGACAGCCTGCTGTTCCGTGCCCTCCGCATGTGATCCAGCAGCTGGTCACAGCATCACCTGTGAAGTGTTCTTAGCCCGAGTCCAATCCAGCCTCTAGACCCACATCCAGTGTCAGAAAATACACAGGGGAGAAGAACAAGTTGACAAGATCTCCAGGAGCCTAGGGTATGGGAGGTTCCACAGACAATTGAGCCAAATTACAGCAAGTCATCAAAAATTCCAAACAAAACTAAACACCCCTGTGAGGGCCAGAAGACAGAGGACCTCGCATCAAATTCCAAAAGAGACTCTAATCTTACAAGTGGAGCCTGGTCCTACATGTGCCCAGCTTTTAGCCTGTTCATAGCTGCTCGTGGTCCCAGTGACAGAAATCTCCATCCTCTCCAGCTTCTCAACAAGCACTTTGCTGTTCTCTACACCAGGTGCTTTTATATCAGGGCAGCAGCTTTGTTGCACAGAAATTTAAAACAACTTGGACAAGCGCCCGTCTGTAATGAGTGTCTCCTCTGCTCTCTCCACAAGCTTAGTACAGAATGCTCCAGTCTGAAAAGGAAAAAAACCTTTTATCTGAGAAGGAAAACCCCTTTAAAATATAACATCAGTCAGGCCTCACTCCCCTTTGAGCTAAATAATCACCTTTTGAAGCTACTTGCTACGTGGGCAGTAGACTAACTGCCGACATGTGGGGCCAATGAACAGCCAATCACTGACAAGTGTTATTTCTGTAAACCAATGAGAATTCCTCAGGAACAACTTTTGTAATCTCTGCCTCTGATTAGTCCTTTTATTCTTTAAAAACTTTAGTTTCTCCTTTGTTCTCTGGAGCACTCCCTAAGGTAACTTGGAAGTGCATCCTGGGCTGCAGTCCTCAACCTTAGTCCAATAAATCCTGGATCTTAATGTTGCCTCATTAAGTTTGACGTTTCCTTCTCTAGAGATTGGATACTTGCCCTCCTGACAGGTGTCCTGTGACTTCCTAGCACTTAGAAGTGGCTCTGAGTCTCTCTGGCACATGCCCTTTATAGGGGAATGAGGTGTTGGTGGGGTGTACCAGGACTTGCAGGTGTTGAGAAAGTGATTTAAAATAAAATCTGCCAATCCAGAAAACCGGTCCAAAAATATAGAAAGAATAAAACACCCAAAATCATGTACCATAATATATATCATGATAATAAAAGCATGAAAAACCTAGATTGTAACACACACCAAAAGGCAATTCACTATGTCTATTTGAAAGAAGCCATACTCTGTAAAATAATTTAAAGAGGTTTATTCTGAGCCAAATTTGAGGACCAGGACCTGCACCCAAGAAGCCTTGAGCAAGTAGACTCATGGTAGTGGGGTTAGAGTTTGGTTTTATACATTTTAGGGAGACAGGAATTCTAGGTAAGGTCATAAATCAATACATGAAAGGTATACATTGGTTTGGCCCCCAAAAGATGGGCTATCCAAGGTGGGGGCCCTCAGATGATAGGTGGGTTTAAATATTCTTTGGCTGACAATTGGCTAAAAGAGTTAGGCTTTGTCTAATAGACAGGAGTCAGGGAAAAAGCTAGAGTGAAGACAGGGGTCTATTAATCATAGACAAACTACAGGACCCATGCCCAGACTCAAGTGCTTTGCTATGTATATTGAGGCCCTGCAGGTAAGCCTTGCATAGCCTTAGGCCTGTTAATGAGTCACAAAGGACATCTCTAAGAAGGAAGGGGGACATGATCAGGTATGTCCAATCTCCGTTCTCACAGCTAGAAATTCAGTTTTAGGGGATCCCCTTGACCAAGTGGCAGAGTCCCATTAGTCAGCTACTGATCAGGGGAGAGTTGAGATTTTATTTTAGTTCACAACTAGATTACAATGAGAAGAAAAAGCATCACCCTCTTACATGGCGAGGGGATACACTCTATCACATGCATGTTAACTGCGTTCATTCACAGGAAAAAGAAAACTGCCATATCTTTACAATAAGCAGGAAGCTGCAACTCCTCTCCCTCCAGCTGATCCTTCTCAGTTTCCTCTCCTGGGAGACTAAATATACAAATGGGCAATGGCCATATCTCACATAAATAAACTATGACTCACAGCTTGTAGTAGCCTCCCCAAGGAACCAACCCATGTCTACAATGAACAGCCCGGGAAGCCAACTTGCTGTAAGTCAGACTCATAGGAAGCTAGATTGCCATCTCTAGTGACAATCCAGGAAGCAAAACTATAACATCTATGACAATTGGCCCCAGATATCTAGGACTTGATTAATAACTGACAGCTTCCCTAATTTTTGTCCCCATTTCCAATTTAGAACTAACCAGATGAAGGCAAATATGCCTCCCTAAACAATAACATGGTTCAAGTTAGCCTACCCCTCATTTCTCTATCCCAACAGCCTCCAACCAGGGCAGACCTGAAGCCTTCCTTTTTTCACTATAAAACCTTCCCACACCTCTGCCTTTGAGTCTCTCCCAAAATACGAGTGATGGTGACTTTGCTACAGCAAGCTCTGAGTAGATAGCTTTTGTTGCTCTCATTTGGTCGCCTTCATTTGTTTATTTCCCTCCTCCTCTGTGAAACTCTATCTCAGGACTTGATGCTCAGACCTCTCTTTTAGTAACTCCCCTTTCTCCAGGGTGCAGGGTCCTACCAAGTCCCATAACATATACTGATGACACCCAGGTACCTATTTCCAGCCTGAATTCTCTTTGAGCCCCAGACTCAACATCCAATTGGCCACATCTAGACTTGGGTTTGAAAGGCATCTCCACCATCACACCTTCACAAGACAGACTTTGATTGATTTACCCTATAGCCTTCCTTGGTGTACATAATACTCCCACCCTGCTCCCAATCTCAGTTGATGGTGCCAGCCTCTACACAGCTGCCCAATTCAACCCTGGCCCTTTTTTATTCCTCTTCTCGCCTATTGGACTCTTGTCAAATTACTTAGAGCCATTCATGGACTTCTGAGTGCCTCTCAGATCTGTTCCTCTCCCTCTCTCTCCTGCCCCCTCCACATCTCCCACCCCATAACCAGCCTACTTCAAACCCCACGATATTCCACCTAGACCACATAGGTGCTCAGGGCAGCTACAGAGTGAATGCTGAGCTGCTGATTGATTTCTCATTGACCTCCAATATCTGACTGTTCCCAGTGGTTTTAAAGATTCTTGTCAGCAAATGTAATTTGTCTTGCAGGAGACTTTGAGATTACATGTCATGAAAGATACAAGGTTAACAAGGGGCTGGTGAAATGCAAACGTCATTAGGCTTCAAGTAAGAACTACTCTTGCTGAAAAAGAAGTGAATAGTTTCCATTCTGCAAAGGATCTATGGCCATCCTCAGCAACACAGAGGTCAAATATCAATGGCACCATACTTGGTCATTCCCCCAGGCTGTTACTACTGTTCTGTACAGGACCAGCGACATGTTCTCACAGAGCATGAAGTTTCTTTCTCTCTGTGTATGTGCATGTGTGTTTTCACATTTATATCGCAAAATTAGAAACAAATAATAGAGAATAATATTATGATTACCCTGTGGCTGAACCCACTCTGGCACAACTCGACATTTTGCAACATTCTTCAGATTTTTTAATAGACACAAAATGTAGGTAGAAGGTAGAAGTGAGAACCTTCTCCTCAATTCCGTTTTCCTTCCTCTCTTTGCAAAGATCACTGCAGTCATGAATTTGATACTTATCTCAAACATGTTTTTAACTTAGACTAAATTTCAAAAGGTAAATTTTAAAAGTTGGTACATTTTAGGTATCATTAATGTTTGATAAATTAGGCTCAGCATCTATAGCTCAACCAGCTAAGGCGCCAGCCATGTACACCTAAGGTGGCGGGTTCGAATCCCCAGCCCGGGCCCACCAAACAACAATGATGGCTGCAACCAAAAAATAGCTGGGCGTTGTGGCGGGCGCCTGTGGTCCCAGCTACTTGGGAGGCGAGACTCGCTTGAGCCCAGGAGTTGGAGGTTGCTGTGAGCTGTAATGCCACAGCACTCTACCCAGGGGGACAGCTTGAGGCTCTGTCTCAAAAAAAAAAGAATTTTCTCTTTCATATTAACTTTAGTGAAGTTAATTATGATGTGCCTAGGGGATGTCTTATTCAGGTTGACTTCCAGATTCTCTAGTCTGATCTGTATATATCTTACCCCAATCCTAGAATCAGCCCCTTCTTCAAGGAGCCCTGGTTCTTTTAATTGGAGAATAGTGGTATAAACCAAGACCTGAGTGCTATGCATGTTTGTTACCACCAAGGTGTCATTTCTTTTAGGCCCTTTTTAGAGCAAGAAATATACATGTCAACACTAAATTGTGTATATATACTTATCTATAGGCACTTCTACCAGTAAACATAGGTATCTACATTAAACTAAATATGAGTTCACTCTGATGTCGCCAACTCAAATCCATCACTACATGGATCATTCTAGCTTCCTCCTCCAGCTGATCTATATTAACTCCCACTCCAGCTAAATAACACATGAGTCAAAGAAGACATCTCAAGAGAAATGTTAACATATTTTTAACTAAATAAAAATACATCTCATCAAAATTTGTGAGCTGCAGCAAAAGCAGTGCTTATACAGAAATTTATAGCATTAAGTGCATATGTTCAACAAGAAGAAAGATCTAAACTTGATTCTCCCACTTTAGAAAGCTAGAGAAAGAAGAGCAATGGAAGCCTAAAGCAAATAGAAAGAATGAAATCAGGAAAATTAGGGCAGAAATCACTACATTAAACACAGGAAATAAATAGAGAAAATCAACAAAGCCAAAAGCTGGTTCTTGGAAGAGAATTAATAAAATTGACACACTTCTAATCAGGTTAACCAAGAACAAAGGAGAGAAGTCACCAATCACCAGTGTTAGATCTGAAAGAGAAGTCAGCACTACTGATTCCATGACTACCAAAAAGATAATTTAAAACTATTGAGAACAACTTTATGCCCACAAATTTGATAATGTCAATGAAATTAAAAGACACAACTGCCAATTTCTGTCCCAAACCACCCAATTTCCCCACATGGTACAAAGGTCTATAAAAGTCCCTACACGAGCTTCCCCCATCGCACTCTGTGACCTCCCTTCCCTTCTCTCCACCTCCTATTTCTCTCTCTCCAGCCACATGGCCTGTTTATTTTCCCGGAAGCAGACCCCTTCTGTACGTTAGGGCCCTGGTATTGCTGCCCCTCTGCTGTCTCCAGGTACCCAAGGTCTCCCAGCTGCTTCCTGAGGGTCTTTACTCAAGTCTCACTTCATCGATAAGCCTTCCTTGCCACCCTATTTAAAAGCTCAGCCTCCCCACAACCCCAGCCAGCACTCTCTATCTCCTTCTCTGTTTCTACACTTTTAACATACCGTGGGTGTTATGCATTTCTTTTGTTTATTGTTGTTCTCCCCCCACCCCACAAAATTGGACACAAGCTTCATGAGAGAAGGGACTTCGTTCTGCTGCCTCTCACAGCCTAACATGGTGCCACGTGTAACAGATGCTGACTATCTGGGTGTTAACTAAATAAAGAGACAGGTGCTCCTGTGATTTTTCTCCTTGCATATGCACTTAGGTATAAATTTGGTAATAATGCTGTGTGCATTAGTGAGGGTTCTCCAGAGAAACAGAACCAGCAGGAGAATGCATACGACACGATGACTCATGCTCTGACAGAGGCTGGCAAGTGAGAAGTCCGTACAGTCAAAGTTCTAGTTCTGCTGTAGACTCTATAGGACAGGGAAGAGACTACATGTCAGTTCACAACTGTCACACAGAATTCTCTCATACTTGGGGAGGGTCAGTCTTTTGTTCTTTTATTCTACTTAAGGCTTTAACTCATTAAATGAGGCCCACCAGATTAGAGAGGGCAATATACTTTACTCAGTATAAATCTAAATGTTCATCTCATCCCAAAACACCCAGAATAATGTTTGACCAAATATCTGGGTACCCCTTGGCCCAGTCAAGTTGACAAATAAAATTAACCATCACACCATAGTATTAATATTAATGCTACTAATATGTGATTATGTCCATCGATTTTCTTATGTTATGCCATGTTAAACCAGCCTGGCATTCCTTTGAATAAGTCTAGCTTGGTTAAGATATAGTATTTATTTTAGAATTACTGTATTCAGTTTGCTAATATTTTATCTAGCATTTTTGTATCTATTTTCAGGAATGATACTGGCTTATAATTTTCCTTCTAGCAAATTATACCAAAATCTACCTAACCTGTCATCACATGGCTAGGTATTAGGGTATGCTAATTTTGTAAAATGAAATGAATATTGTTGGTTGTCCTTAGATTTTTCCCACATGTTTCAAACTTTTGATTTTTAGACTCATTTTTAGTGGGTTTTTTAGTTTTTGTTTCTGTTCATTTTTCTGCCCATCTGCCTCTACCTCATCCAGCCAACCTTTTCTTGGCCAGTATTTTGTGACAGCTTCCACCTGGACTCTGGGATCACAGCCTAGATCAGATTTTGTAATGGCAGTTTGAGGTTTCTACCCCATAGTGATCTTGGAGACATTTGTCCCGTCATGGGGCAGCATGCGATTCAGCTCAATTTCTGGTTGGGGGTTGGGTCTCTAACCCCACCTTCCTAGGCCCTGGTCCTTCTAAAATCTTGGTTTCCAGAGAGTGGAGAGACACTATTTCTCTCTTTCAGGGCCCTTAGTTCCTGACTTTAAGCAAGTCCTTGGTTCCTATCTGCCATCTTGAGCAGCCTTCTTGGGTTTGTCCAGCGGGGGCCAAACTCCTTGCTGATTTTAGACAGAGAGCCCAGTGGGTCAAAAGCTTCTGGCAGTTTCTCTTCTGCTTCTGTTGAGCCAGGCATCTCCTTTTAGCTTTCTATTTTTATACCTCTTCATCATGGCTTTGTATTCAGGGCTGAGATGGATCAAAGCATTAAGTCATTGAGCTGTCTTGTCCAGAACACTCTTTACCATCTTTCTTGTTTTCATTTCACTGCTTTATTGCACAGGGATTTAAAGAAGCTATTTGACTTCATCACATTGACACTGTGAGTCAGATATAGCAGGTATTTTTATCTCCTTGAGTGACAAATGACCAAAACAAGAAATAAAGAGCTCACATGCCTCAGCCCAGGTTTAGTGAGTGAGTGGGCAGCTTCAGAGGCTGGACCCCATGCAGGGCTTCCCAGACCCTATCTCATTTTAGCCTTTGGGTCACTCTTGCTGCCAAGAGAAATAGAACACTGACCAATCATGGCATCTGTTAAAGATGATTCCCTTCCCCAGTTAGGCATCACTTAAGATTCCTTGGAAATTTTTTGATTTCCAAAACAGTATCAGGGGAGAAAGGTCGGATCAATCTGTCATGGCAACAGATTTTAATTTAGATCCTGTCACTCACACTTATTCCTCCTCCTTACTTCTGTAACCCAAAAGTCCATGCTGTTACATTCCACTGTAGTCAGCTCAACTCAACAAATGGTCACTGAGACCCTGTTGTGCTCAGGCACCTCCACCTGGTATGCCCCGGCCTATGATTGGTTCAAGAAGGGGTGTCCTTCAAATCATGGGTAGATGAGTAATCAGTTGCCCACTGATAAACATCTGTGAAGTCCCTTCTATGTGCTGAACTCCTTGCTGGTCACAGTAGAGAACTGAAAGGCAAACCAGTTGTTATAACTTATCTATCAGGAGCTTCCAGCATGGGAGGAGAGTCAATGTGGTTATCCATGATTGACTGTGTGAGGTAGAAAATGAAGTGTGGTACAATGGGCCACCCAAGGACAGATGAGCCAGAGCAGCCTGGAAACTCCTGGCAGATTCCTGGCAGAAGCTAATCCAGGCTGGCCTTTGGTAAGGGCTTGAGAAACTAAAGAGACTAGTTCTAAGAGCAATGGGGGTCCAAGGACTACGCTGTTGGAGCCTACACAGCTGTTCCAGCAGGGAGAGAGCACTTCTGCCTGAAAGTCTTTGTGGGTGTTGGGGGAGAGGCAGTTACATTGGTGAGAGGAGGGTGCTGGCATTTCAGTTCTGTCTCGCGAGGTGGGCAAATCTGGAACTTTGATTCTGTACCCTATACCCTACCTATATAGGAACTCAGTATATACAGAGCTGAGCTGACTAGTCATCAAAAGAGTGGATTTATTTATGGAGAGGAATTTTAAAGAACATCACTCAGATTAGAACATCACTCAGAATAAGGGCATAGTTTGAAGACTGAGGTTGTCATTGAAATCTTTTCACTGTACAGATTTTATACTTCAGTTTTTCTAAAGATTTCATTTGAATATGTTTCCTCTTTGACTCAGGCCAGACACCCCCTCTGTTTTATTCACATGCACATTCAGTGCCCATGGAGGCCCCACATGAACCCCTCCCAAATCTGGATTTCCAGGCCTAAAGTTCTGGTTTAAATAATACAGAAACCATGGCAATGGCTGTGGACAATTCTGTTTCTAAAATGTAACCTTTACACATATTCCCAGAAAGGCCACCTACACTGGTTTTGAATGCGAGGTTGCCAAAGTGCTTCCATTTCAGGGACATTAGCCACAGCAGTGCTTCTGTGTTATCAGGAATTGGAGGTACACCAGAATCATATGAAACATGCAAAGGGCTCGAGAGATGCTAATCTCATTCCTATGGCTCCTTGTTCTTTGAATAAAACACCCAGCTTATTGTTACCTTTGCGATTCTTAAATCCACAGTGTTTAAAAGGATTATACCTATGTCTGCATAAACTGGACTGATTGAGTTTGAAAGAAACCATAAAGGCAATGTTTATATTTAAATGTCAAATATTGTGCAAGTAGATTTAGTGTTCTTTCCTACCATGAATAACATTCCAGACGGTAATTAATTTATCCATGTTCCTATCAGCACGGCATTATGCTGGGACAAAAAGGGGGTGTAGAGAGGCAGAGGGGGTAGGAACACTGTTATTTCTTATGGGAAAGCTTTCTTAATTGGATTTGTGCTCTTTTCATAACAAGGTGAAGGTTGTGTTTAATTGTCATATGCAAGGGCAGTGGTGCCTGAATCAGTGGGTCTGTACCCAGCGACATCTTGTCTTCCTTGGGTGACTTGAAGGTGCTGTGAATTAGGGAAAATGTCCCTAAGACCTGGGCAGAAGAAGCTTAAATGACTACATTGATGGACAGTCTTGCTGTCCTCCCATTGGGCAACATTCAGTGGCATTTGGTTGGCACAGTACATAGTAGAAACCTATGGAATCAAAAAGATGGTCCTTGCCCTCCTCTCCCCTTCTTTCTCCTCCCTTCACTCTTTCATTCTTACTTCTTCCTGTCTAATGGGTGTGGTTGATCGTAAAATAATCATAATAACAGGACCACAGCCTGCAAAGTCCTTGGGTCACTCTGTCTGTCTGTCTCTTCCTCCTCTTCCAGTGTGTCTTTACGAGAGGGGTGGCAGGTCCTTGCCCTTCTAACATGGCAGCCACAAATCTCCTTGCATAGCAGGGGGTCTACAGATCTCTTGAATTGGAGGTAGAAGGGTGCATGTGTGTGCAATGGGGGTGGGGGGAGCCGTAAGTTTTTTTCCAGCACAAATCAGAAACAAACAAACAAACAAACAAAAACATTGCTCTAAAATGACAAACAGAATGTGCACACCCAATACAACCAAAAAGCACTTGTAACACAACAGATCAACAAGGTCAAAACAATTCAACAAGGAAATGAGTTCTCAAGTATGCAGAGTGACGGAGCAGCCAGCTAAGGGGCTTTGCAGAAAGTAGGTGCTAGAACAGAGCCACAAGCCGGATACCTCATGAACCAGGCAGGATGGTCAGCAGATCAGCTCAGTGTCCCTGTGGAGGAGAATGTGGGTGGGGGCTCTGCGGTAAGTGCTCTTGTGTGCACTTTTGTGTAGCATCAGACCCTATGAGTCTGTCCTCTGCCAAAGGCAGGCATGACATTTTCATATCCCTTGACTTTTGTAACAAAACAGAAATTTGGATAATATGAAAGCTCTCAACTTTGTAATCTTAAAAACAAATTCAAATTAAAGTAAATAAACAGACCCTTATGCCTAGAGGCTCACAGCTGGCCAGCAGCCCCCATTCTTGGCTCTTTGCTGTGCAGCTGGGGCTTGAAAAGTCTTGGGACCCTTTTGGATGAGAGTCATGTGTGAAACCCAGGGTGTGTGAAGTTGGTCCCAGAGGGACCAAGAAGGGTCTGAACACAGAATGGTAGCACCTCTTCAGCTGGTCTGGAAACGATGCCAGGGGAACAAAGCCGTGGGGAATGAGCCGGAACAGCCTGCAGGGCACAGAGCAGGTTGTGGGTGGTTTCATTTCGGAACGAGAATGATACTCTGGGAGGTCTTTGGAAACCGTCAGGGCCAGAAGACCTCAGCATGTGGGGAGGACACCTCATGTGTGTAGCACTTCCGGGCAAGGAGGAGTCCTGGGAGAAAACTAAGGCAGCCCTCCTGTAACCAAGTTAATCAGAGAGGGAGATACTGGTTAAAGAATGGGGACAGCAGAGAGTGCCAAATGGCTTCAAAGAAGACACAGGTGTGTCAAGCCATTGGTGTGGGAAGGAGAGAGCACGGTGGACATCCCTGGGGGATGACGGCCCAGGTGACTGGGTGGGATTCTCTTCCTTCATTCTGCGTCCCATCACTTCTCACTACAGGGACAGGATGGGAACCTCAGTGCCCTGCTCTTCTTTGATTTTCAGGTGGGAAGGGGCTATAATATCAAATAAAGGTTGTGTGCCTTAGGGTGGCACATATTCTAAAGATCCGGAGCCCCAAGGCAATCAATGAGAAAGTCCTTGAGGATAGTAGAAACCTTAAGGTAAAGTGGTCACAAAACAGCAAGGGGGGACCAAAGGGCAGGGAGCCTCCCCAGGCAAATGGAGGGCCAACTGGACACCCGCTGAGTGGCAGCCAGAGGGAAGAGTAAGGAACAGTCCACAGGACCCTGAGTCGCAGGTGGGTTACACCACAGATGAGTCCTTCCTGGTAGGAGGCTGAGCTGTTCCTCCTGTGAGCAGTGTTAGGGGCACTGCAGGACACCCGAGTTTCAAGTTAAGATTGGAGATTTTCCTAAGAAAAGATAAGAAGTGGCTGGAGCTCTGGCTTCGTCTGTCCCACACATTGAGGTGAGAGCTCAGGGAAGGTGATGATACACTGACGGAGAGGAGCAGGGGCCACCTTTGCCACCCCTCTCGTAAAGACACACTGGGAGAGGAGGAAGAGACAGACAGACAGAGTGACCCAAGGACTTTGCAGGCTGTGGTCCTGTTAGTATGATTATTTTACGATCAACCACACCCATTAGACAGGAAGAAGTAAGAATGAAAGAGTGAAGGGAGGAGAAAGAGGGGGAGAGGAGGGAAAGAGGAAATCATTTTAAGTTCACCAAGGAGAGCAAAATGCACTCTCATCAGGAATCTTGTCCTATCATTTCAAGCAGGAAATGATCAGCACAGCATCCTCGTAACATAATTCATCAGGTGTAATGGAAAGAACCGTGAGGAAAGGTAAAACCACCATCACCTATATAAGGCCTTTCCCTTTTGAAAGTGCTGCACGCACACTGCCTTCACAATAACCAGGTGACGGGAGGGGAGGCATTGTTCCTCCCTGGGATGAAAGAAAGTGATCTTCCATGCTGATCTGGGTACTCCCTGTGTGTTTACCTGGTCTAGGAATTGTGACTTCAACGGTTACCCATAAATGCGCAATGGGACAAACATTTTACTTCAATCCATTATCCATTTTCCCTCCTAGTGGAGTTCTTTGTAAAAAGGTGGGTGGAAGGATATTGAGTATATCACAGCATGACGACAAGGAGAGAGAATTCAAGGAATTTCCAGATAAAGTTTATGGTTTTTTTCCCCTAAATATTAAACTATAGAGAGTTGTAAAAAGGAAGAAAGCGATGGAGGGAGCGAGGGAGAAAAAGAAAGGAAAGGAAGAAAAGAAAGTAAGTATTCTATTTTTATAGAATAAGAAAATAAGTCCCAAGGAAGCCCAGCACTACCAATGCTAACGTGGTGGGTGGTATGTTTCTCCCCAGACTTTTGAAATAATGCCTGCCACCCGGTATAATTTAGGACTGTGCTTCCTGTTTGTTTGTTATAGTTCATTTAGCATTATAATATAATGTTATTATATTACTACAAATTATTTGTAAATATTACCTTAGGGACTGCATTTAATGTTCTGCTATGTAGAGTAATATTGTATCATAGGTGCTATAATTAGCCATTTTTCTGTTTTTAATGTTTTATGTTTAATGTTTAATGATGCTTTTAGACATTCAGGTTCTAGTTATTATAAGTAAAACTACAAAGAAGTTTGACACGTATAAGGCTTTTCTATACTTCTGATCTTTCCCACAAAATAGACTCCACACTGCACAATCACAGAAAAAGGCCAGTTCCCTGGCCTTAGTCCTTTGAGTCCTAGAATGCCACACTAGGTACCCCTCAGAGAGCCTCCAAGTGCCTTCGTCCCCAAGAGAACACCAAGGTGGAGGCCCAGGGAGAGGTGACTTACCGAGGGAGACCTGGGGGGCAGCGACTCTGGACTGCGTCTAGTCTGGACATCATTGCCCAGCGCTTTCACCAGACTAGCTTTGGGGGACTGCCCCTTCTCGCTCTTGCCTGCCAAGCTTATGTGGAACTTCTGTGGAACCTTCTGAGAAATCACCTGGGCCAGGGCAAGGTTTGCCCCTCAGGGAAGGACAGAAAGGCCCCAAGACCTTTGGAGTGTTCATCTCAAGGCTCGGGCACTTCCAGTGACCGGCTACCGTGCCCTGGGACCCTGCTTCTCTGGTCCACCCAGAGCTGCACCTCCAGCTCAAGCCCGGCACCCAGAAAGTAGGTGCTCAACAAATGCTTGATGCCCCAACTGGGTTGTTGGGTGAAGCTAAGTGAAATCTGGTGGGGTTTTGAGATGTCTTTCTAGTGACTGGAGATGTTTGAATGGGTGTTTGTCCGGGTGGGCGGAGGGGCAACAGTTGGGGACTGACTCCCCTGGGCCTCAGCAGCTCCTTCGCTGCCAACACCAGACTCTCACAGAAGGCTGAGTCTGTCTGTCTGTCTGGCGGCAGTCACCTCGTTCTAAGGCGGAGCTTCTGCTGGCCCCAGCTCACCTGGCCTGATCCAAGCGGGGCCCTGCGCGCAGCGGCGCTGGCCTGAGCATAGGATGCAAGGGACCGGGTGAGCCGGGGCAGGGCTGGGGTCGCGGGGTGGACTGGCAGAGGGGGCGGGACGCCCTGGGGCTCCGGAAGGCCCCGCCCGCGCCCCGGCTGTGGGTGGCCTCAGCGCTTGGCAGGCGCGGACGCCGCTGCATACCGGGCTCTCGCGGCGCCCCAGGCCCGGGTAAGTCAGGGGCTCCTGGGGACTCCTGGGACCCGCGTCTCCCGACGCGCAGCGGGCGCGCTCCAGGCGGGGAGCGCCGCGACCCCCGGGGCAGACGCGGTAGGACGGCTCAGCCTCTCCCCTTCTTCCTCTGCCCGTCCTCACAGACAAAATAAACGCGCAGGAAACATCTCACCAGCACAGAACAACCAAAACATTCCCCGTTCTTATTAAGTTATATAGTAGAAAATTTGGACAATACCTAAAGGCGATTTTCAGAAGGAAATTTAACCACCCACCACCCCAGGCTGCACTTTGTTTTAAAGACCTTCAGCTCAGGCAATACTGGAACGCACATCCCGCCCGAAGGGAGCCCTGCCCTCCACTCCCCCCCCCCCTTTTTTTTTGGACCAGTTCTTGGGTCTTGGCACCGGTCTGCGGAGAGGGCCTGGGACCTAGAGAACATTATTGATATCTGATCTTGATTGCAGTAATGGGAACATTATTGATATCTGATCTTGACTGGGTAAGTGGGGAACGTTAGACGGAAGTTGACTAAGCACCAAGCGCCGCGTGCGCCGGGTCCCTTACATAAACCGCTGCCTGCGGAGTTTTCAGGTTGCTCTGTGTGAATTGACAGTTCACTTGAGTCCACGCTTAGCTGAAGAAGATTCCAGCTCCGCTAAGGTAGAACCTTCTCAGTCGCCGCTGCTGGAATTCGCGCCCGGTGAGAGAGATGTGAAGCAGGGGCTCTGATCTGTGCGTGTTTCCAACGACCAGGCACAACCCTTCTCTTTCTGTGGCCTGTTTCTAACTACTCGTCAGGTGAGCTGAGGATCCGCCGAGGAGGCATTCCCGGGACCCAGAGGAAGTCTGGGTCTTAAGCATATTCAGGTAGGTCTCGCTCTTCACAGGATCTCAGAGAATCGTTTTGAAAATGAAGTTCCCTTTGAAGACATCAGGGGCGTGCTGCTGTCATCTTAAATCTCTGCGGGTGGACAGCTCCGCGTGGTTCGGGGCTTTCTGGCGGTGGAAGGGAGCAGTTAGCGAGTGGTTCCTGCGTTCACGCCCACCTGCCCTGGGCGCCGAGGGCTTATCGCTCCCGCCATGGGAATCCATGAGGCACGACGCTGCAAAGCTCCCACCAAAGCTTACCTTTCAGTGGGAAAGACGAACATTAAACAATGGCCATAATAACGAAGACAGCTCTGTCCTATGAGAAGGTGACAGGGACTATGAGAAAAGAAACAGACTAGAGAAACAGACTAGGAGTTCCCAGGAGCAGGGAACAGGGGTGGAAATTGCGCTCGGCTACAGAGTGTCCCAAAAGTCACCTATAAAGAAAACTTTCCGTATGTAGGGAAAACGGGACATTGCAGCTATATATGCCTTTATTTACGCCAAAAGTCGCCCCCAACATCACCATACATAGGGAAAGTGGGAAACTGTAGCCAGATGCACCTTTATTTACAAAATATTCATTACAAAATTATACAAAGAGGTGGCCAACATAGTAGAGAATATTTTGTATGTATCTTGTAAGTACGTATTCACAAAATGTTTGACATGTTGCACACCTCTTTATAAAATCTTGTAATGAATATTTTGTAAATGAAGGTGCATCTGGCTACAATTTCCCATTTTGCCTGTGTATGGCAACTTTATGGGTGGCTCTCGGGACATCCTGTGTTAGCCATCACTGCCTGTCTGAAGTCTGTCACAGGAATAAGGTGCGTTGCAGACACATACCATATATAATTACAAGACTAACATAAACCTTAAATTCAAAATAGGTACTAATAAAAATGTGTAAATAATACACTTTTTAATATTAAAAAGCCTATTCCATTGCAAGAGGTTTTCCTTTGAGTATCCAACAGCCGGTGTCCAGAGTGCAGCACGCTCTATCAGTTGCACACTCACATTCCCCTCGTGCTGGTGTTGAGTCTAACACTTTGCATTCCCATTTAATTCTGGGTGCTGGAGTGGGGACAAGGGCCACGACGATAGCTCTGCCCTTCAGGAGCTCAGGAAGGAAATGCCCAGACCAGCCTACAAACTATTACAAATTAGAATATGACCGGGGTTGTGGGAGAGACAGGCAAGGCACTATGAGATACGGACAAGGTGGAAGGCGCGGAGGGGACTGGATGGGAGCTCACACTCAGTGGGGCCTGTGGGCGGGCTTTTGAGGGCTGGTAGAATGTAGAAGCAGATGTGGAGTGGGGTTCTGACAGATCAGCAAAAGCACAGCAAGAGCTGGGCAGGTGGAGGGCTGATTCCACGCCACGCAAAACCCTGCAGCATGTACTCGGGGTAGATTCCATTATCCCAGTGTTCAGATGAGGAAAATGCGGACCCCTCCTGAAGGTAAGATTCTTCCCTGCCTTCTGTTGTATGTCATTCCAGCTGTCATCCACTCTCCATCCCCAAGTGCTCACCTTTTTCTCACATTGAATTTTCTTGGGTTCCTCTCATCAGCTCACTGGCTTGACTCTCTCAGCATCCACTGTTTATATTTCCATTCTCTGTCACCCACAGAGAGGTCTGGGAAGCTTCTGGTAAAAGACCCAGACTCAGGAGTCACAACCTACACCAGCGGGGAGGTGGCAGAAAACACTTTCCTGAGCTGTGAGGACGGATTCTTTGCCTCTAGGCAGTTTCATCCTGATTCCTTGCGAGACCCTGGATGCCTAGCCACCCACTGGGGTGAAGGGTCGCTGCAGAGAGGGAAAGCAGAGAAGACTAATACAAAGGAAGCTAACTGACTGGAAGGGTCTGCCCCCCCCCCCCCGCCCCCATGGCTTCTTTTCTGCCAGGAGGTAGAAATGGTAAATATGTTTCCAGAATTTGAACACAGTGTTGCAATAAAGATAAGATGAATAGACAATTGCTTCCAAGGAAAGGTGATTCGTAGAATTCCTGACTCAATAAGATCATATTCACCACAATTAGGCTTATAATTGCTTTTACCCTAATCCTACTGCTTAAAACAAATAAGGCTAAATGTTGACTTTAAGACCGGATGTTCTTTCGAGGAAAAGCTTAAGGAATGCGGTGAAAACACTGTGTTAGTCTTCCTAGATAAGTGAGCTAAGGCTCTGGGGAACATGTAGGTTATCTAGGACTGAGCTGGGGCTGGAACTCAGATTTCTGAGCTCTGCCATTTCTGTCCTCCCTACTTGCCCCCAGAATCTATCCTTCTTAGGAGGAAATTTGAAATCAGTAATTGCTTAAGCATGGCCCATGCCGGGAATACTTCTACTCTGAAAGCTTCTAGGCTGTTATCAGTGCTGATAGGCGACACAGCCAGAGCACGTGGGAGAAGTCAGACAGGGTGGTGTGTGCTGGGAACAGTGAGGTGCCACCCACTACCCCTTACAGAACACCAAGGGGTTAGAGCCCCAGGTGGTCTCCATTTACAAGTGTTTAGCTCAGCTCAGCTGCTGGGAGTCTTGTGTCCTGATCACTCAGACCAGAGGCTCTAGGTCTAAGGTAAGCATGTTTCGTTCGTTTGTTTGTTTGTTTGTTTGTTTGTTGAGACAGGGTTTTTCTCTCTCTCTGGCTGGTCTCGAACTCCTGACCTCCAGTAATCCCCTGGCCTTGGCCTCTGGGAGTGCTAGGATTATAGGCTTGAACCCCTGTGCCTGGCCTGATCTAAGTTTTTAAGAAAAAAGAAAAAAAAAGTGCTAACCTTGATTGGAGGCAGCACCGATGTTTCAAATCCAGGAAGCAGAAACATCTAGAAATGCCCCACTTCCCGGGCCCAACAAGCCTGAGTTTGAGACTGGTCAGCATAAGCTGAGCATCAGATTGGTGGGTTTGGAGCTGGTTCCTCCTCTCTGCCTCACCCAGCCCCTCCCTGACTGTGGAAGCTACAACAAAACTGTGGAGACAGGGCAGGGGTGGCATCTGATGGCAAGTTAGGGGAGAAGTCAGTCCCCGTTTGCATAGATCCAATTTTACCCTACAAAAGTGGCCTGTCCTTCAGTTCCTTTGAGCCTGAATAAAGAGTCCATTTCTTCCTATAAGGTCTTGGAAACTCTCTTTATTAATACAATTTGAGCCAATAGCTAAAAGCTTAATTTTAGGTGTATTTTTGGTGGGAGAGAGATGACCATTGGTAAGTCACCTCACCTCTCTGGAGCCTACTTTATTGTAAATTAAGATTGTTGAAGCCCAACACTCTGGGAGGCTGAAGCAGGAGGATCACTTAAGGCCAGGCGTCCCAAATCTAAAAACAAAACCAAAAAAAAAAAAAATGTAGGCAGCTACTCAGTAGATGTGCATGGGCAGCTCCTTGTCTCTGTGTGCCAGACCCCAGGCTAGGTAGGCTGGGGGCAGGAGGATGAGGTGAGGGCCCTAGAGATTGTGCCCATGATGAAGCTGGCAGGAGGCCTGGTGTGAGTGTGCTCACCCAGCCCCACACCTCAGAGAAGGCTTCAGGAAGAGGTGAGAGCTGGGCTGAATTTTAAATAATTGGGCACCGTTTGAGTCACAGGTGCTCTACCTTTTTTCTCTGCTGGATATTGGAAGAATAGGAATTATCTTGGGCTATGTATTAAATACAAAAACACTAACGAAAGCTGATGAGTGGGGGAAAAATGGTTCATGCATACTTTTTGTGATATCTGACACCACATATAAGCAAAACAGGCCTCAAATTATCTGCGTATGGCCTGTGGGCCACCACTGGACACCCCTGATTTAGGAGTGGGCCAAGTTGCTATGGTTGCACTCCAAATATGAAAGGAACTCATTCTTATGGTCCCTTGGGCATGGGGAATGGAAGTAGTGAGTGGAAATAAAGAGAATCAGTGTATAAATTGATCTAGCAAGAAAGGGCATTGTGCAGACCCAAAATGATGCACATCACAAACTGAAGAGCATGTCAGCCTACCCCCTCACCTGAGATTTTAGAAAATTATGTGCATACATGTGTGTGTGTGGATTTTGGCCAAGATGTACGGTCTGATTTTTGGTTGCATTTTTCTTTTAAGAAGTTTTCCTAGGAAGTTGGCTGTCTAACAGGGGACCTTGAAGCCCAGGATGATCTTGTCCAATGCAACAGCTGCGACGCCCTTTCTGACCACGCTGTTGCAGGAGACGGTTCAGCAGGGCAGCAACATGTCTGGCCTGGCCCGCAGGGCTCCCTATCACGGCGACAGCAAGCTAGAGGCACTCTACGTCCTCATGGTGCTCGGCTTCTTCGGCTTCTTCACCCTGGGCATCATGCTGAGCTACATCCGCTCCAAGAAACTGGAGCACTCACACGACCCATTCAATGTGTACATCGAGTCGGACACTTGGCAGGAAAAGGACAAGGCGTACTTCCAGGCTCGGGTGCTGGAGAGCTACAGATCGTGTTACGTCTTTGAGAACCAGCTGGCTGTAGAACAACCCAGCACCCATCTTCCTGAGGAGAAGCCTTCACCATGAACCCCACAGCTGCCTAAAACTGGACAAATCCCACCTGACCATCTGATTTTTCTAATCACATGCCTCTTGTATTCTTTACCATATGGTTGCCATTGGCTTGCCTTTGCCTTTGTAAAGGGAGAAGGGTGGATTAATGATACTATTTTTCTAAATCACATTCCTTCTGTAATAGACCTTCAGTTATTCCCCTACATCTGTCCCTGTCTAATTTAGCAAAATCCTTCAGAATGTGGCCTCTGATAGTAAGAGCTGCATTTGCCAGACTCCCTTGCAGCTAGCAAGATCATGTGATGGACCCAGTAGACATGAAAATGATGACTACAGTTTCCAAGTAATCCCTAAAATGGAAAAGGACATTCCCTCTACTTGCCTTTCCTCCCTCCCAGTGTTGGGATGGTAAGTAGCTTTGACTCAGGGGAAGAACAGCATACTCACAAATGGCAGAACAGTAGAGTCTGGGTGACATCAGGGAGCAGGGTCTTCTACATCCCTGGACTATCCACTAGGTCAGACTTAGAGGAATAAAGAATGTCCTCCACTCTTCCTCAAGACACTGTTACTTTGTTTGCTGTTAAAGTAGTAGAATCAACGTCCTTACTAATACATCTGCCTTAGAGACTTAAGCCAAAGGTGTGACATGCCATATTTGTCACAAGCCCACACCACTTCCCCTTGTCCCTTCTGTGCTCACTGCCGTGGCTCTGTCCTCCTCCCACCCTCTGCCTTTCTCCTTCCTTACACTCACCTTCATGCATTTCTCTCAAACAGACACACACACTCCTCCTGCTCACACTTCTCAATCTAGAAGGAACTTGCTTCCTACAGGGTTGAGATGGAGGAGAAGAGATTCCCCTTCAGCATCTATACCCAGGGCACAGGTGCTCTGTTATTGCAGAAGCAGGGCGAGGTGCCCTCACCCCCCAGAACCTGGGAGAGGGTGTGGCAGTGGGGACACCTAGCACTGCACTGAGGTGGCAAGGCCTTTGAGGCAGTAGGCCTACTTTGTGGATGGAATTATACCCCCTTGAGAAATAGTTGAAGTCATAACTTCCAGTACCTGTGAATGTGGCCTATTTGGAAATAGGGTCTTTGTAGATGTTCAAGCTAAAATGAGGCCACTGTGGTGGGACCTGCTCTAAGAGGACTGTTAGAAAAGGAAACATAGACCCAGACAAACAGGGAGAACATGATGTGGTGACAGAGGCAGAGACTGTGCCCACAGATGGAAGGCCACCAGACGCTGGGGAGAGGCCAGGAGGGCTCCTCTCCTGAAGGCTGTGGAGGAAGCACCTCCCTGCTTGATCTGACCTCAGGCCTCCAGAACAATGAGCAGCTGCTGTGACAGCCCCTTGTATGGGCCACTTTGCTCTGGCAACCCCAGCAAGCTCATGAGGCGCCCCTCGCCCACCCACCCTGAGCGAGCTGCTCTGCCTCCTGGTGTGGTCCCTACAGAAGCTGCTGGTGGCATGCAGAGAAGACCTGACCTCCATTAGTGGAGGCCTGGAGAGGGTCACAGAGAACCAGCTCCAGTGCCATCTTGCTTCTCCCAAGGTGATGTGCAGTGTCAGGGCTTTCTGCAGTGTGACATCCAGAAGGCTCAGCTGCCTAGGCATTCCTGAAGACTGTGGCTATTCAAATTAAATATAATTTTTTAATGTAATGTAAATTTAAGCAGCCCATAAGCATCGTCGGCCATCCTCAAATGGACAAAGGCAAGTTAGTGCGGTTCCAGGTCTCACTGTGTGTAAGAAACAGTGACTTCTCTATGCATGCTTGGAGGCATCTGTGGGGCAGACCCCGGCAGGGTCCAGTCTCTGAATGACTACAGTCATCAAGATGAGTGGTTCTTTGGGTCAGAGTCCCTTAAAAATCCAGTAAAAGCTATGATCCTCCCCAAACCCGAATAATGCAGAGACACCACATTTTACCTACTGTATTGGGGGCCCATGGGCCACTGGAACCCAGTTATGGCTGCTGGCATCCCCTGACCTCCATGGGGGACACAACTGCTCTGGACAGAGGCACGTGCAGAAGGAAGTTCCCTTCAGAAGGAAGGGACGTTTGGAGAGGGACCCAGGGCACATGTGACCCACAATGTGATCCTGGGCACAGCACGCAGACTTGGATATTCCAGGCACACAGGCTGGCTTTTATCAGCACTTCACTTCCCCCCACTAAGATTCCTGTGCCTTTTAAGGCAGAGGGAGATCCCAGGGGCTTTATTCCTCCCTGCCCTTGAAGGGCCCTTCTCCACACGCAAACCTCTAATCTCTCCCCTTCCCTTCCCCTTGATTTTGAAGGACAAGGAGGAAAAAATTAAACCATCTTCAGATGCTTGTTACCACATTTTAAAATTTGGTTTCACATGCATACAATGTTCACTATGTGCCATGTACTGTTCTAAGCTCTTTAAAAATAGAATTTCAGTTATTTGCAGGCAATGCTTTAGGCATTCATTAGATAGGACAACAGGGCTTTTTGCAATATTAAGATTTTTTAAAAAAATTAAAGCTGTTTATCACAATCTATGGTGTGTGTTCTCTTAATATCACTATGTTACTTCTAGAAGATAGAGATCAGTTCTTGGGGGACTCTGATGAAGCAGCCCCAGGGGGTTAGGAATGACAAAAGTAAGATTGCATGTAGATAATTAAACTCGACATCAACAAGGGGTCTCAGCAGAGAGATACAGGCCCCTCCAATGCCTGCAGATAGAAATCAAGCCACCCAAGCCCTAGATGGAGGCAGGGGCAAACTGTACAGTCCTCCCCACCCCTTGCAAAGGAGAGGCTGCTGTCAGCTCCTGACATCTGCAGCCAGCAGGGAATGTGGACACAGTTGTGATGGCCCTCTGGATATTATAAGAGAATCTGTGATAGCTCTTCATGTTTACCTGTTGGCAAATAATTTTTAAAAACTGTATAAGCCAAACAGAATATGACCTTGAGCAGGATCCTGCCCAAAGACCACAGACCAATAATCTCTTCTTTAGAGAGAAAGAATAGCTCCCTGCCAGACCCAGGCCACACCTGAGAAGAAACAGGAACTGAATCAGAGGGCAGACCCTGTTCCACCAAAGTGACAGAAACAGGCACTTCCCCCAGGTGAGGTCCTGGGCCAAGGGACCCAGAGGTCCCTACCCCATGTGGAAAGCTGCATCAGGCTTGCTTGCCTAATGCATGAGACTGTCCCACTTGTCTGACCCTCCCATGCAGACTCCAGGCCCCTTGCTCTCTGCCACTGTAGGGCAGGACATTGCAACTCTGATTTTCCTCTGTGTACAAGGAAACAAGTTAGGTATTGTGGGTCTGCCCTAGAAAGGTGGACCTACCCCATGTGCAGACGAAGTAGGCCTCCAAGCCTCCCACAGGGCCAAGGGCTGATGTGTACCAGAATCAGTTAGCCAACGTGGAGAATATCATTCCCTGGAGCCCCCAGCCTGTCCAGTAAATGGCTTTCAACTGCCCTAGCATGTGCCACGTGCAATATCCTGCACGGTGGCTTTGGAGAGTTCTGTGAGAGTTAAGTAGATATAACAGGGGAATCTGAGATTCAGTGAGAGTCAGGGATACACCCAAGGTCAAGGTCACTGGTTGCTTAAAGAAGGATTCCAGCCCTCACTCTCTTCCAGCTGTCTCCTCACGCCAAGGGCTTGGGGAGGTAGGGAAGTAATGACAGACTGTCTTGGAAAGATCATTGCCATTGGCCACAAGAGCAAGACTTAGCACTGCGGGGGCATGTGGTGACCCCAATTTTGTTGATTTTATTTTTCCATTTTTAAAAAATTATACATAGTATCATTTAATAATACCAATTTATTCTCAAAATGACCCTAAAATCATATACATTATATGCTCAGATACCTGCTTAGAAAGACATAAAATAGCCCAGCCTATGAACTAGGCCATTACAAAATAAATTACAAATCAGAGTGAGCCAAAAAGAAGCCAAATTGAAAGTGAAGAGACTATGAAATGAAAGATAGTAGAACCTCAGTAAGTTGACCACCGAAGGGACTGAAACAAACTGGCCAACATACAGAGGTGGCCAAAAGAAGGAACTAGCCTACTGTACCCACGTGTGCAGGGGGTGCATGTCCAGTCTATGAAAACTAGGTCAACTAAAGAAGGTGGGCGATGCAGGGATGTGGTCAATTATGGAGATTCTTCTGTATTGCCTTTGCCATTACCTCTGACCTTTACTTCCCCTCAGGACACTACTGGAGCTCAACAGCGTCATACAAGAGTTAGAGGTCAGCTAACAGGCCAGGAAAACTGTTATGGATTCCATGATCCCTGAGTCTCCAGGCAAAGTCGTGTGAGTGCAGAATAATGCACACAGCTCTCCTGAGAAGAAGCCATATCTTTAATCCAATAAGCAGGTGACTTCCCTGCAGGCACAAGAGAGACACAAATACTGAAAGAGACAGGAAGGATAAGGAAAGTCTACCAGGATTTGTAGACAAAAGAAATGTACACAAAGCTAGGAATGGATTGATAAGGATTGGTAAACTCCTTAAGTAAGCAGAGTCATTGGGTACATAAAACAAATTAAACAGAAAAAAATCAGGGGATTTGGAGCCCCTCGAGTGCCTACCTGAGGTCAGTAAGGCAATAGTATCACAGATATTTCTACACTACTAACGCTGGCATTTGTCCGTCTGCAGGTGCTTCGGATGCAATTCTGGGTGCGGCTGCCCCCTGGTGGTCATTTGGGGGATGTTTTTGTTTCGCGTTGCACGGGGAACCCCGGGGACCTGGGCGGGCAATCAGGGGCCTGCAGGGCCTGTGGGAGGCCCTAAGCGACTGTAGACACCCTTGGGGAGGCTAGACTTATCCTCAGCGGTCAAGGTCAGGGAGACAGGACCCTCCCATGGGCTCTGCTATAACATGGGAGGGGGAATGCGGAGAAGGGAAGTTTTCTTCTGGATTAAAAGTACACTGTGAGGCAACTGCTCTGAACAGGGACCCTGGAGGCATACATAGCTCAGCATTCTGAGAAGTTGCCAGTAGCCCCAGTAGCCCTGCTCCCTTCCTTTGTACTGGAACCTGCTCACCTCCTTCCCCTATCCCAGGAATAACACTTTATCATCCTCTCCAGCCTTTATTTCCCTTAAACAATAATCTTTCACCCAGACCTAAGTCCCCTTCAGTTTCACACCTGTGACCGATCACTCAAGCTGTGCTGGGAGAAAGGATTCCACTTCCCAATGACCTGGAGCACCTCCGATGCTTTGGTGTCACCTTCTATTTGCCCAGCACTGAGGGCTGGGATTCCCACCCTGTGGTCACAGGGATGATCAATCACATGGCATGTGGTGCTGGACAGGTGACATCCACTGTAGCTTATTAGTCACATGTGCTCATAACCCAGGAGAGGGGACTGCCTGCAGGAACAGAGCAGAGAGGTGGAGGCTGTGGGCCCAGGCTTCGTAGTAACAAGAGGGCAGGGTGATCCCTGGCTTGCACAGGCTGGCAGGAAACTGAAGTCCCCTACTCGGGTATAGGCAGGAGATGTATCTGGTCTCCATGATGGGAAGGTGGCCTGGCTGGGAGGGGAGCTGGCAGGCCATGCAAGGCCCTCCCGTTTCACCAGATGTCAAGGCAGCACATAGCACTGGGCCTTAACTTTAGGCTTTGTGCCACTGGTGGGGACAGCTAAGCAGGGTGTGCACTGAGTCCAGCATGGGCCTTTGGGGGTGGTTAGAGAGCAAAATGCAGTCCCCTTCGTACCTGAGCCCTGGACCCTGGAGCAGGGCTCTGGTCACCAAGTAGAAGGAGTGGCTGCTTCTTGTTTGCTCCAAACACATACGGGCTGCAGGACTCGGCAGTTGGCTCTGACACCTGCAGTTGGCTCTGACCCTCCTTCTTTTGCTCCTTCCACACCTGCCTCTGAGTGTGGATGATGCCCGAACCCCAGCCACCAAATAGGACTGTCCCGCCAAACAGCCTGGGACCTTCCCAGGCATGGGGAGGAAGGGACACAATGGGTGGCCCAATGAAGCAGTCCTGGGCCTCTGCTAACCTCGCACACTCCAGAGGGAGAGAGAACAGGGCAGCAATAAAGCTTTGTCTTGGATGAGATTATAAATCTCAGCTGCTTGACTTCAGAGGCTCAGCAAGTTTGAGCAATAATTGAGGAATTACTGGAAACTGAGGAAATATTGGAATTCAGAATGTCATAAGTTGAAATCATACAGTATGTAGCCTTTTAAAATTGTCTTCTTTCACTTAATAATATGCGTTTACATTTCCTCCATGTCCTTTTCCTAGCTTGAAAGCTCATTTCATTTCAGCACTGACTAACACTCCATTATCTGAATGGACAACAGTTCATCTATTCACCCATTGAAGGCTATCTTGGGTGCCTGAAAGTTCTGTAATTATAATAAAACTGCAGTAAACACCCACATGCAAGTTTTTGTGTGGGCACCAGTTTTCAACTCCTCTTAATAACAAGTGTGTAGTCTACCACCTGTTTTGTAAATAAAATTTTATTGGAACACAGACACACTCATCATTCACATACTGTTTAAGTTTGCATTCATGCTACAAAGGCAGGGTTGAGTGCTAGAGAACACGTGTATGCAAAACTATGTATTATCTGGCCCTTTACAGAAAAACACTATACTGACCTCCATTCTAGAATCATCCTGAATTTTTTGACTATGTGGCCCGGTGGAGGCACATTCTGAGACGTGCAACCACAGGAGCCGCCAGTGAGATGCGCCTTAGAAACTCGCTCAGCCAGTCTTAGGCAGGTCCTGTCTGAACATACCTTACAGTTCTTTGCAGGAATTGTGTCATGTATAAAATATCGGAATTTAGAATTTCCTTTTTTAAAAAAGCTAATTAATAAATATCAGAATATCAGTTGGCTCAAAATTGTGCACTTAATTTTGTTTTAATTGCTTTGTATGTAATTGCTTTCCTATGCTTCTGGGTAAAATCCACGTACCTGACCGTTGCTATGCTGGAAAGCACACCCATAAACAAGGCTGTCTCTTTGGCGCCCTCTATTGGAAACCCTTGGGTTGGACACCCAGGGAGTCCGTCTAGGCTACTCCACAGCGGTGGCCTGGTTGTTATAGCAGCTTCTTGCCACCGGGAGGCAGAGCATCCACGAAACTCTGCAGCGCAAGAAACCCGTTGATTCCCACCCCCAGAGTCTGACTTCAGGGGACTTGGCGAGCGCGCTTCCAGAGGGGTCTAGTAGTAGCTGGGCAGTCTGCATCAGCAGAGACAGACCGAATTACTGAATTTCAAAGTGGGGTTTGGGTTCAAGCCAGGGCAATCTGCACTTGGAGTTCCATTTGCTGTCTTTCTCTTCTACGAGGGAGGGTTACTATAAAAAATGCCCATCAGGTGCATAGATGGAGTCTAGGCGATCAGATTTGAATGTTTGAAAGCAAGAATTTCAACATGCTTTCACAGAAACGTCTGATTCCCCATAAGCACTAATTAATATGTCCATTGCTAAGTCCTGTCACCCAGGCTGGAAGGCAGTGGCATGGTTATAATTCCCTGCCATCCCCAACTCCTGAGCTCAAGAGATCCTCCTGCCTCAGCCTCCTGAGTCACTGGGACGACATAAGTGCACAGCGCCAGACCTGCTATTCTGTTTTTTAATGTTTTGTAGTGACAGAGATCTAGCTATGTTGCCCAGGCTGATCTCAAACTCCTGGCCTTAAGCAATCTTCCCAGCCTTGCTCTCAAATTGCTGGGATTATAGACATGAGCCATCTCAACTTGCTCCCCTTGCAAACTCTTCACTCTTAAAAAAACAATTACCTTTTCAGTAGTTAGTAAACACATAGTAATAAATAAACCTTTAAAAAGATACTGGTCAGGGGCAACAAAGGATTCTTATGTCTTCTTTCAGAAATATAAAAGTAGTGGGGCAGTGACCCCATATACCGAGGGTGGCTGGTTCAAAACGGCCCAGGTCAAACTGCAACAAAAAATAGCCCAGCGTTGTGGCGGGCTCCTGTGGTCCCAGCTACTTGGGAGGCTAGACAAGAGAATCACCTAAGCCCAAGAGCTGGAGGTTGCTGTGAACTGTGATGCCACAGCACCCTACCAAGGGTGACAAAGTGAGACTCTGTCTCTAAAAAAAAAAAAAGAAATGTTGTACATAGCTATACAAATAGTGGCATACAACACCCATCAGTCTACATCATGCTTACTCTTTTCCTAGCCATGTAGTGAAGACTGTTCTTCATTAGCACAGAGACCGCCTCAGGCTTCTGATGCCTGCCTAGGAGCCCATTGCATGGATGTCCACGCTGTCTCTCATCAGTCCTCTCCTGACAGACTTTTAGGTGATTTTCAATTGTTTGCTGTTACAAACAATGGAGCAATAACTAGATCTGCGCGTGTCTTGTGAACATGCTCACACCTAAGTCCCCCAAATTCCTAGAAGATGAGTATGACCAGTCAGAAAGTATGTACGTGATAAATGTTAATAATGGCAGTTATCACTACAGTGATAATCATAGTAACCGACACCTATGAGCTGTCACTGTGTCAAACGCTGTTCTGACTCCTTAGATGTATTAATTAAACTGTGGAGAAGACACTATGAATAGACCCATTTTACAGATGGATCTTTACTTATCTACTAGTAGTGAGACAAAATCTCTTTATTATTTCAATTTGCGTTTATATTATAATGAGTGAGGATCAGCACGTTTTTCTCTGTGTAAAAGAGACATGCACACTTCTTTTTCTATGACTAGTTCGTGTCTTCTGAGTATCTTCTGCTGAGTTGCTGGTCCATGTCTTAATGTTAAAGCCTTTTGAATAGTAAAACGTTTGATAGTTTATCAAATGTGTTGCAAAGTCTTTTTCCCACTTTATCATTTCTCTTTTGACCTTTTTTGATAGTTTTTGGCTTTTTGCCATGAAGACATTTTTCATTTATACGTAGTTGGATTTACCAGTCATTCCTTTCATGATTTCTGACTTTGTAGCACACTTGGAGAGATTGCTACAACCTGGATTATAAAAATAAATCTCGGCTCGGCGCCTATAGCTCAACCGGCTAAGGCGCCAGCCACGTACACCTAAGGTGGTGGGTTCGAATCCCCAGCCCGGACCCGCCAAACAACAATGACGGCTGCAACCAAGAAATAGCCAGGCGTTGTGGCGGGCGCCTGTGGTCCCAGCTACTTGGGAGGCGGAGGCAGGAGACTCGCTTGAGCCCAGGAGTTGGAGGTTGCTGTGAGCTGTAATGCCACAGCACTCTGCCCAGGGGGACAGCTTGAGGCTCTGTCTCAAAAAAATAAAATAAATAAAATAAATAAAAATAAAAATAAATCTCCCATAATTGTTCTAGTTATTTTATGGATTTAAGTATACATACACATAAATTATATATATATTATGTGTGTGTGTATGTATCTATAAAACTGAGCTCCATCTGGAATTTATTTTGGTGTATTAGAGACCTGGTTTTACTTTTTTCTAGACATCTACCCAATTGTCTCATTAATTTTTGAGATAATTAATCTTTTTTCCATGGATTGGAAATGTCCCTTTCTTTTACACTATTTTCCAGAGCGTTCTGTGTCTATCTCTGGACTTTCTTCTACTGACCTATCTGCTTGTTTAATTTCTATGGTTTTATACTATGTTTTAGCATCTTGTAGTGATATTTTCTTTCATTATTTTTGTCCTAAAATTTTCTTGGCTATTCTTGTATGTTCAAGTTTCCATATAAATTGTCATAATAATTGTCTCTGTTAATGAGAATGAGACGAGACTCTCAAACTCTTTGTGTAAATAAGAAATCTCACAGATTTGTTTACTCCTTGCTTCCTGTGAGAGAAGAAGGAAACTAAACTATGAAAGTTCACAAACACCTGCATCTTTGAGGAAAAAGAGGTATCAGCTTAAATACCTGGGTCAAGGCCAATCAGTCCACATTTTGGCCTTTGGGCAGGGCTCCCCAGCCTTTTTGCCACCAGGGACCAGTTTCATGGAAGATGATTTTTCCATGAACTGGGTGGGCTGTGTGTGTCGGGGGAGAGGGGGAGTTTGGTGGATGATTCAAACGCATTACATTTACTGTGCACTTTATTTCTATTATTCTGAACCTACAACTCACCGCAATGCTGAACCGTGGGAGCCCTGAGCTAGTCTTCCTGCAACTCCTTAGGCCCCTCTGGGTGCGATGGGAGACAGTGACGCCTGACGTGTGCTGCTGCCACAAAGCCTGCCCCCAGATGCAGCTTAATTATCACTTGCCACTCACTGATAGGCTTTGATGTATTACAGTCTCTGTGCAGGCAGACCTGTCTGCTACGGAAAATCTGTACTTGTAGCTGCTCCCCAGTGCTAGCATCACCACCACAGCCCCACCTCACTTCACCAGGCACTGGATTCTCATAAGGAGCGTGCAACTTCGATCACATGCAGTTTACGGCAGGGTTCTCATTCCTATTAGAGTCTATGAATAGACTGTCAAGCCACTGATGTGACAGGAGGCGGACCTCAGGCGGTGATGTGAGTGATGGGGAGCGACTGTAAATAAAGGTGAGGCTTCACTCTGGGGCTGGCCCACCACACACCTCCTGCTGCACAGTCCAATTGTTAACAAGCTGGGGACAGGTACTGGTCCACCACCCAGGGCTGGAGACCACACCTTTGGGGTAAGATTACTTTCCGCAGGGCACAGCAGCACCTCTGAAATCCTGGTGATTTACTTATTACTCTGTTGAAATGCCATCTGCAAGGAGGGCGTCTATGACTCTGGATGCTATCTGCTCTTCTCTACAGCCGCAGAGGAAGAAGAAACTTTTTTTCTTTATATTTTACTGCAATTTTACTGTTGATTTTTTTCAAGCCTAAAATCTGGAATTCTATCCATTGGTACAGAGAGAAAGAAAGGTTGGCCTGAAAAGTGCAAAGTGTATCATTGGAAAGGAAAAAGAAGAATAAGGTCATTAAATGGAATATGGACTCAGAATATTTGGCATTCAGTGTAGTCAGGAAAACCAAACAACAGCAGCAATAACAACAACAACAACAAAAAAAAAAACCGCTGTGTTTTCATCAGAATTATACCAAATTTATAGATTAATTCGGGGAGGACTGTCATCTTTAAACAAGTGAGTCCTTCCATTCAACATTAGGAAATATTTAGTCGAAACTTCCTTTTTTCCTCTGTTTTTTAGATTTTCTTTGCATGAATCTTATGTACTTACTGGACCCTTGAGTGTTTTATCTTTTGCTTCCTTTTGTAAATGGAATCTTTTTTCGATTATCCTTACAGAGGTATTGCTCTCATATATGAGGTGTGCCCAACGTCACCAGACATAGGCAAATTGTAACAGTGAATATCTTGGATTGTTTCTCCATGAGTGAGTGAGAGAGGTGAATTCATGTGTGTGTAGAGAGTATTTTGTAAATAAATATCATTTAGATATAATTTCTCATTTTTCTCTATGTATGGTGACTTTCAGGACGCCCTGTAGATTTTTGGATATATTTTTTAAAATATTTATTTGGGGCTCAGTAACTATAGCCCAGTGGTTAGGGCGCTGGTCACATACTCCAGGGCTGGTGGGTTCAAACCCAGCCCAGGCCTGCTAAACAACAATGGCAACAACAACAACAACAACAACAACAAATAGCTGGGCATTGTGGCAGGCACCTGTAGTCCCAGCTACTTGGGAGACTGAGGCAAGAGAATGGCTTAAGCCCAAGAGTTTGAGGTTGCTGTGAGCTGTGACACCACCACACTCTACCCAGGGTGACAGAGTGAGACTGTCAAAAAAATATTTATTTTGTTCCCACTTGTCTTGCTGTATCATCCTACTGCTCCATAACAGTTTTGCAATTGATTCTCTCAATTTGTCCAATCATATGTTTAATGATAATTTTTGTCACCTCCTGTCCAGTTCTTGAACCTCTTCCCCCAGTCTCATCTAGTTGAATAGGATTATTCCTCAGCACAATAACAAATGGCAGTGGTAATAATGGATAATTGTGTCTTATTCCTTCCCCGACTATATTGGTGCTTCTAAACATAAATCTAGTTTCTGACTGATACATATTTAATTTAGCAATTAGGGAGGTATCTATCTTCCTATTTATCAAAAATTTTAAAATCAGGATGGAATTGAAATTTAACAAACCCCCATCTATCATCAAGAAGATTTTCTCCTTTCTCCTTACTCTCTAGAACAGTTTAAAAGCATTGTTCTCCAATCAATAAAGGTTTAGTAGCATTTACTCGTGAGACCACTGGAACCAGACGCTTCTCTGAGTGGTTGACTTTTTAGCAAGTTGTTCACCATCTTCTATGGCAACCGATCGTTTTTTAAATCTCTGCACAGAATTGAGCAGAGGTAATTGAGGAATAATTTATTTGATCAATCTGTATCTACGGTTAGTCCACTCACAACTCTTATTTTGTATATTGGTTATTTCTCCTTATTTCTTTATTAGGGCAGCTAAACTGTAACCACATCAGACCAATCTGGCTCAACTTTTCTGTAACAAAGTTGTGAGTTTTTTTCAGATACTATGGCCCGCCAGGTTGAAGGTCAGAAAACCTGAGCATACCCATACCTGCAACCATGGGTAGGACCTAAGTGCTTGGACCGAGGAGCTGGGACTGAATTAAGAAACTAATGGGCTACATGGCAAGGTCCAGGATCCAATCTGTTTGAGGGTAGCATCACTGTATGGTCCAGTCAGTGAATGCCTCCTGGCATCACCCCACTGCAAGATCCAATCAGAGAATACCTCATTACCATATGCTTATAAAACCCCGCCCAACCCCCCACCTCAGGGAGACAGATTTGTGCTCCTGTCTCCTTGCCAGTGAACTTGCAATAGGCTTTTCTTTTCTCAAAGGTCAGTGCCATGGTATTGGCTTCTACTATGTGCACCAAGCAGCAAACCCATTGATTTTTCATAATAAATGGTTCGAGCATTTTCTTTCTTTCTTTTCCCCCATAGAACCAGCCCTTAGATATATTACTAGTATTATTGGGTTTTTTTATTTCTAATTTCCTCTCTATTCTTTCTAATTGCTCTTTCTTTCCCGTTTTATTTAGGTTTATTTTGTTATTTTCCAGACATCATTAAGTACTGAATTTAAGTATTTAAAGCAGCCTAACAAAGACATAATTTATATATACCATTGTAAGAGTTTGATAATTTTTAGTAAATTTGTGATTGTGAACTATCACTGCAATCCAGTTTTCGAACATTTCCATCAGCCCATAAAGTTCCCCTGTGCCTGCTTGCCTCAGTATCTGCTCCCACCACTAGGCACTAGCAACCCCGGATCTGCTTTTTGTCTCCATAATTTTGCCTTATCTGGAAATTTCCTGTAAATGCAATCCAACATTTGTGGTCTTTTGTGTTTTTTTCTTTCACTTAGTATAATGCTTTTGAAGTTCACGTATGTTTATTGTTGGATTTCTTGGTAAAGAAATTTTGATTTTCCACTCACCTGTTGATGGAAATTTGGATTATTTCCAATTTGGGAAGATTATGAATAGCACCAATATGAATGAACCTTATGTATAAGTCCTTGGGTGGACATGTATTTTTATTTTTATTGAGTAGATATCCAGGAGCAAAATTGTGGATCATATGGGAAAGCTTAAATTCATAAAGTTCATCCTTATAAAAAGCATAACGTCTTAAGAAAGTACCACCTTGTTTTATAGAGTAGCTGTACCTCCCATGATGTGTGAGAGTTCTTGTTTCTGCACATTCTGCCAACACTCAGTATTGTCCATTTAGTGGGTGTTTAGTGATAAATCACTGTGGTTTACACTCAGTATTGTCCATTTAGTGGGTGTTTAGTGATAAATCATTGTGGTTTGGGGTTGTATTTCCTTACTGACTAATTCTGTTGAGCATCTTATCATGTGCTTGTTAGCCATTTGTATGTATGTCTTCTTTGGTAAAGCATCTGTTCAAATATTTTTCTACTTTTTACTGCAGTGTTTATCCTCTTATTATTAATTTGTAAGACTAATGCATGTCCTTTATCAGTTACATGCCCTGGGATTTTTCTGGCTAAACAGTCAAGAAAGTATCACACTCCCCTCAAGTGGTGGAATCACTGAGGTATGAGTCTCAGCACTATGGTACCACACTTTTTTGTGCTTTGCTTCAGTAGAAGGAAATTAGGCCATCCTGCCAAGGGAGGCAGAGGTGGAAGACAGAAACAGACCTGGAGAACCCTGATGGTCCCCCCTCCCTGCTGCATCCCAGAGCATTCTGAATGTAAGCAACTATCATCCTTACAGACAAGACTCCTTTCTAGGCCAGGCACAGTGGCTCATGCCTGTAATCCCAGCACTCTGGGAGGCCAAGGCGGGTAAATTACTTGAGTTCAGGAATTTACCCCATCTCTAAAACATAGCCTGACATTGTAGTGAGTGTCTGTAGTCCCGGCTACTTAGAAGGCTGAGGCAAGAAAATCACTGTGCCCAAGAGTTTGAGGTTGCTCTGAGCTATGATGCCACAGCACTCTACTGAGGGCAACAAAGTGAAACACTGTCTCAAAAAAATAAATAAACAATATATAATAAAAAATAATAAAGAAAAGACTCGTTTCTGTCCCCACCATTTCTTTCAATCTGGTGGGTGGGCTCTGCACCAGTGGGGTTTCTCTTTCCCTGCCTCTATAGACATGTTACATTGGAAAACATAATCTTAATTCAGTAACTAAGACACAAAGTCTCATGTCAAAACCAGAATTTCTGAACTCTATTTAAGGTTGAGGCTCCACCTCCTCCCAGCTCAGACTTGTAGTGGGCAGGAGAACTGCAGTTGGGAAAATGAGGAGACACCCTAAGGGCTGAAACTGGGGAAAAGACAAGAGCTAAGGAGCAGAGGAGTCTTGCTTGTCTGTTCTGTGATGTGAACTGGCAGCAGGCAGGTGTTTGGAGCTAATGCCTTCCCTTGTAGGCACATTCTTGAAGTCTTTGAAGACCCTCCCCAGCATCATCTGGGCGACTGCACGAGGCCAGTGTTCAAAGGCGACCCCTTGTGGCAGCTGGAAGCAACGGCAGCAGAGGTTCATTTGGAGACCAGAGCTCTCTGGCTAAAGAAACCAGTCCGCCCATCCTAGGAACTCCAGACCAAGCCTCTGGGAATGCTGGTCAACCAGGGAGATAAATATTGGATGGCTTGACATCCAGGCAGCTGAAAACACAGGTGATTAACTGAGAGAGGAAATGAGCTGTGACCATATTTGCCCCTTTGGGTTTATGGAGTCATTCCACAAACGTCATCACCATTTGTTATTGTTTTTTTACAGCTGAGGGATAAGGGAACTTGGCCACAGTCCCACAATTAGTAAATGATAAAGCTCCAACTGGCACATGGGTCTTCCAGTTCTAAAGGCCATGCACTTTCCTCCATACCTTATTAGATGTGAATAGTGATATTAAATGTTCCAAAATTCTGGAGAAGAGAAAAATGAACTTAAAAGGAAAAGTGAAAGTGACATATAAATTAAAGATTTTTCAAATATGCAAAGCATCTTTAAAAATGTCCTTTGGAAGGTTGTACCTCTCCAGTGGAGGGGGAAGCATCAGGAATCTATGCTGTTGGCTGGGGCTGGGGCAGGGGGAGGGCCCTTTTTCTGAAGGAGAAGGGCTAGGAAGAGGCTCAGTTGCTTTCCACAGAGTCTCTCATTTTTAATGTGCTTCTGCACTCCAGGGCATTGGAACTGGGCATGTCTACCTAACAGAAAATTCTCCTCAGAAAGCATGTCAAGTGTGGATATGACCACTCATTTGGTGACATTTTTTAAATGCCAGTTCAACATGCTGAAATGTAAAAGCACTTGTTTCTTTTCTTTTTAATTTTTTTTCTTTGAAGAGTCAGGTCTACATCAGTGCCACCTTTGATCCCAATGTGGGCATCTTCTAAACTGGCTCTTCAGGGGACAGAAAGAGCCCTGGCCCTCTGGGACAGCTGAGTCTGTAATGTCATAGGTACCGAGGATAATGGAGTTCTTTCTCCCAGAGCTATGACTCAGACGAACATTGACTGGGTGAGTGGCTGTGCTTGGTTGGGTTTAGGGCAGTTTTCGTCCAGACTGAACCAGAGGCCTGAGGAGGCACACAGAAGTCAGGAGAAAATCCCAGCCTTGTGGTGGTACAGACTGTTCCCTCTCACTATTATGTAAGCATGTGGGGCTGACACTAGCTGGGGCCACCCACAGGGTGCAGGAAAGTGGGCAGCTGCACAGCCCCTGTGCTGACCATGACCTCTTCTTTGGATGGCACTGTAAGACCGGAGCCGTGACTGAATATAGATTCCTTTTTAGAAACGGCGTTTGTATTTTTCCATGTATACCTTAAACTGTTTTCCCACAACCTGTCGGGGCTTTCTATGTTAAAGAAATAACCGGGAGGGATTTCCACTGAAGTGTAGCCTGCATGCAAAATAGTGCACGTGGCACAAGGATCCAGCTCTGAGAGGGTCCCAAATCAAACAGACCCATGAAACATGACTGGCACCCAGAGTCCCTCGCACCTAGTCCCAGCATCCTGCCTCAACATCACAGATTAGTTCTGTCCAACGGGGAGAGAATTAAGGCCACAGATGCACCTGAGCAGTGACGGTCTATAGTTTAATTTTAACATGTAGGGCAAGTAATTGGGAGAATTCACAACATGGGACACTAGGTCTAGCTTAAAGGTGACATTAGATCTGTGAAAGGAGAGTGACTTTGGTGTCAGACAACCCACTGCTGGCACCTGTGGGGACATTGGTTCGGTTATTTCTCTGAGCCTGAGTGTTCCCCTCTTTAAATGGGAACAATCATCTGGCCCTACTGGGTTCTGATAGGCGGAAACACACCATGTGGGAAGCACCTGCCCCCCAATATCAGTGTCCACTGCCATGCATGGGCCAGACAGGACTCTCTGTGGAGCAGAGTGGTTGCTTAACTGAGGCCACCTTTCCTTATGTCTCCCAGGTGTTTTGGAACTTGCCATTCCTCACATCATGTACTGTGCCCTCCTGAGTTGAACGCCCAAGCCTTCTGACTTCATGAGTGACCATTATCCAAAACTCCATCTCTTGCACATGGGCTGCATGGGTCTGCCCTCCACCTCCTGCCCATCCAGACACCTCTCCAGGGCGACCCTTTCCACATGCAGCCCACACTTCCTTCCTGCCATCCCCGGGACCCAGGATGTGGGATCCCCCTCCTCCTCCACCACCTTCACCTTCCGGATGAAAAAATAGCGGCCCGCAGAGGACAGGGGTCTGCCTAGGGTCACGTGGCAAGGACAGGGCTGGCTCAGAGCCCTGACTTCCAGGGGGCTCTGTCCCTACCACCTCACACTAGCAGTGTCCCAATGCCCTGTCTGTGTGGTAGAGCAGGAATGCCATGTCCATGCCATAGCACAAGACAGCAGGAGCCTAAATTAAGCTTCAACAAAGAGTTATATCTAGCTAATTACCATCTTAATTTTTAAATAGGTGATACACAGTTAAAGTTATTTAAAGCATCTAAGTATCTAGTGAGAAGTTTTCCTCCATGCATCTACCTAGTTCTCCCTTCTCTGGGCAACTGCTGTTCTTACGTCCTCGGACATTCTGCCACTGGCTTTTTATCTGTACAAGGAAAGGCAGGTCTATGTTTTCATAGATGGTGAGATGATGGTGCCATGCTCACTTCTCTGCCTTTTTCATTTAACAATATACCTTTCAGATCTTTACACATCAGTACATAAATAGCCTCCTTATTCTCTTCCAAGCTGTGTAGTATTCCACCTATGTCTATTTTATGTAGTATAACTTGTAGCAGCTTTATTTAAATATAATTTATAAACCATAAAATTTGCTCATGTATTCATTCAATTGCTTTTAGTATATTCACAGTATCCTACAATATTCATACTTTGCAACTAGTACCACTATCAGTTTTAGAAAAGTTTCATTACCCCAAAAGAAAGATTATACCCTTTATGTCAGCTCCCCCAGCCCCCGGCCCTAGGCAAGCACTAACCTACTTTCTGTATGTATAGATTTTCCTGTTCTGGACATTTCGTACACATGGATTCACAACGTGTGATCCTGTTACTGGCTTCTTTCATTTAGTACAATGTTTTCAAGGCTCGGCCACGTCACAGCAAGTGTCAGTACTTTATCCCTTTTTATCATTGAATAATATTCCAGTGTATGGACAGACCACATAGTATTTATCTGTCCATCAGTTGATAGACATTTGGGTTGTTTCTATTTTTGGCTGCCATGAACAATGGTGCTATGGTTTTTTGTGGACTTACACTTTCATTTCTTCTGCCTATCAACCTAGGAGTGGAATTGCTGTATCCTGTGGCTTATTTTATAATTTACATAACCAGTTTCCCATGGTGGAAATTTAATCAACTTGCATCTTAAAAAACAGCAACCCTGGGGCAGCGCCTGTGGCTCAAAAGAGTAGGGCGCCAGCTCCATAAACCGAAGGTGGCAGGTTCAAACCCGGCCCGGCCAAAACAAACAAACAAAAAAACCAGCAACTCTCACAAATGCCGTAGGTGTGGTCACAGAGCAAGGATTTAGGAGGAGTGGGGCAGTGGACAATGGCTGCATTATAGAACTGGCTAGTCTTCCAGTGTTTCCTCCCCTGTTCCTGAGGGAACTTGTCCCCCAAACTCTTATTCCAGCGCTTCCCAGTTAAATCTGTCTCAGTTCCAATGTGACCTGTGACTCTGGGGTGTGGGAAAGAGAAGCGTCATGATTCACAGCCTGGCACATGAGCCCACTGCCTGATGGCTCCTGAGGGCGGCCGAAAGCCCCTGGGTGTGTCCCCCTGTGCCTGCCCCCTTTCTGTCCAGGTTTTCCCATCCAGAAGAATGTCCAAGGGGAAGCTGGTGACTCTTGACCATGGAGTTTCCCGGCCCTATGACGACAGGCCTCCGCCATGCCTGGCCATTCTCCACACCTGCAGCAGGTGCAGAGCAGGGGAATTCAGGAACCACCCAGGCTCTACGCTGCTGAGCCAGCCTCGGGGACAGCTTCCTGGAAGCGCAGGTCTTGATGAGACCTGGAGGGCTGGAGACGCCCTACCCGCCAGTTTTAATTCATTAAAAATTCTTTTGATAGAACTTCTTGACAAGCCAAGCAACAAGTGCTTTTTATTCTGAGCCAACAGAAGACAGATTGAATCGGATCCTCTGATTCACTAAATGAGAGAAAATTCATTCACTTAGTCTCTGCTAAGCTTCTGTTGGTACTGCCCTACAATTCTTGGGCGATCGTGTTACTGCCTGCTCAGGAAGCCCTGTGCAGTCCAGCCGCAGTGGAACGGTGATCATTTGCAAGGAGGAGCTCTCTTTTCACCATCTTCCCTCCCGTGGCAGCCGCTTGATCTTGTCTCCTGAAGAGTAGAGCGTAAGACCACCTCATGGAATGTGAGTATTCTGCTACCATGCCAGGACCGGCAATTCTAGAATAACTTCTGTTTCGCATCATTAAATTCTAAGTGCAAAATGGCACCACCACCAACAAGCTTTCTCTCTCCTACAGGGAAGATACTATGTAACTTACTTTTACCTTTTTAAAAAAAAGAATGGTAAAATACAATGTATTGCAATAATTAATATGGTGAGTTTCTTTCAAGTGGAAAATGAAGTTAGTTTTAAAACAATTGAAACTTATTTAAAACTAATGAAATTAGTTTTAAAATAATTTAATGTTCTGCAGTTCTTAGTTGGGTATGAATTTGAACATATCCTATGATTTGAACCTATCCTATGATTTTATATGAATTTGAACATATCCTATCATTCTCTATTTCCAGAAAGTTCTACAAGTTTATATATGTATTCTGAGTTTAAGTAAGTTCTCTTGCCCTAATATAGGGTTTATTATGTTCTTGTTGGGTTAATTGCTATTTGTTTGTTTGGCTAATTAATGGGGTTTTTTACCCCTTTCTCACTTTAAGGTATTAAACCATTCCACTCCCAGTGGTGTAAAATTCAAGACTATATCGCTTCTTATGAGTGCTTCATTTTATGTGATTGAATCTGGTCATTTACCTGGGGCTTTGTCACATATGGTTTGTCAAGTTATTTTTAAATAGTTTCTTCTTTTATCTAAAAGTAATAAGATTATTCACTCATTCAGAAAACTATGATAAAGATTATCAGCCTCCGAGGTTTTCATTAGCAAAATGAATTAGCAACAAACGAACAAATATCAAATACTAAGCATTTATGGAGTATTTTTGGTCACTCAACAGGCTATGAGATTTATCCAGCATCTCTGGGTACTTCTATGTCACATGGAGCAAAAAATGGGGGTTCAAGCCACTAAAACGCAGATGAGAAATGGCTGGCAAGATTAGGTGCTGCGTCTCTGGTTTACATTGTTTCATTTTCTTCACTGGCTCTCCAAGCAGAGAAAACAGTTTTGAGCTAAACAGCAGTTGAGATCTTAATCTTCTGGTCTGACAAGGGCACACAATGTCTTTACCCAGGGGCACGTCACCAAGGAGACCAGAAAGCACCAACTTGTATTCTTTCCCTTTAAAATTAATTTATTTTTGAAAATGAGGGCACAAGGTACAATGTGCACAAAAGGACCTACAGTGAAAGTGCATCTTCTTCCCCCATTCTCTTCCCCAGAGGCAACCACAGGTACTGATTTCTTGTGTGTTTGGCCCAAAATATTCTATATGTACATAAACTTCACGCAAATAACATCTACTGCCCCCCCTTTACATGGAGTCAAATACTATTATGTGCCACTGTCAGCTCATTTTTTTTCACTTCTTCACATTTAGTACCTGAAAAACTCATGTTCTGATTTCTCTTCAGAATGAATACGTCTTTACTTTTTACGAAAAGACATCTCATTACCTTTTATGGCTGCATAGTACTCCACTATGGGGAGGCTCCGAATGTGTTGAACCACCCCCTACTTGGTGCTATTCCTACTGTCCCCAAGCATTTGTCATCCCAAGCAAGACTACAAAGACTGTCAGCATACACTGCTTCAAACATGTTGCAGGGGTGTCCAACCTTTTTTTCTCTGCCGCACATTGGAAGGAGAGTCGTCCTGGAGCACACTCTAAATACACAAACACTAACAAAAGATGATTAGCAACAAGGAGGTCCATGCATACTATTTGTGATGTTCAAAACCACAGATAGGCCAAAAAAAAAAAGTCCTCACAAAATAAGCATGTGGCCCATGGCTGTAGGTTGGATACCCCTGTCTAGGGCATCTTTAGGATGAATTCTTCAAGGTAGAATAGCTGAGTCAGACATAAGTGTTGGTTGTATGGATTTGCAGGCTGACAAGAAATTATACAAAAGCCTGATTACCCCACACACATACCATTAGGGTATATTCTGAAACATTGAGTTTGTAACCCCAATAGGTAACAAAATGTTATGTAGCTGTAGTTTTAACATGCATTTTCCTTGTCTGAGTGACAGTGGGAAGCTCTTTTTATGTCAAAGTCCATTTTCCCTACAATCTGTTGGTCCGCATCCTTTGCACACTCTCTTCTTGGCTAAGCTGAGCAGCCCTCATTCCAGATGCTGGGTCTCATCAGGACCTCTCTCTGTTTCTCAGTGACCAAGTGGATTCCCCACGGAGCCTCCAACCAGACCCGGGCCAGCTCTCTCCTGGGGCCCCTGCTGGGTGGCCAAGTGCAGGGGAGGAACAGCACCAACTCCACCAGGGCCCTGAAGGTGCCGGACGGGACAAGCGCTGCCTGGTACATCCTCACCATCATTGGCATCTACGGGGTGATTTTCCTCCTCCGGCTGGCCAGCAACATCCTCAGAAAGAATGAGAAGTCCTTGGAAGACACTTATTACTCAAATTTGACCTCTGAACTCAAAAAGAAAGGGCTCCAGAGCAAGGTAGCCAAATGCTCTGCGCTGACCCTGAGCAACAGAGCTGCCCTGCCGCCCAGCCAGGCCAGCCCGGGGCCCAAGTGTGGAAACAGCAGACCCCAGACCAGAACCCAGGAGATTCCTTGAAAGCCAGAAGGTCTCCCCTGAGGAGGCCCCAATCTTCTTGGGAGGGGAGCAGCTTTGGATCCACCTGGAATGTTGAGAGAGAAGGGCTGAGCCTGTGAGTGCCTCTGGCTGGTGGGGTGTGACTGGAATTTATCTCCTGCAATTTATCTCCTTCTTGGGCCTTCTAGTGTTTTGAGAAGAGAAAGGGGGGCAGAGACTTCTAGTCACACTCCCCCTTCACTGGCAAAGCCTGTGCTCCAGGGAGAATGTGGGACACTGGCTGTTCTCAGAGGAATCTAGGAGACTCCTCAAGGTACACAGGAAGGTGGCTTCTGGTCATGGACAGAAGGCTGAATTTCGAGATAAAACCCCTAGATTAAAATTCACCTTCTCAGGGGTCACGTAAACTGAGCAGCTAGTTGCCCACTTGGAAAATGTGGGGGTCGGACAGATAGTTTCAAGGGATTATTTTATTTTAAACACGCTGACTCAAATATAGGACCAAAGTTGTTAATAACAGAAGTTGAAAATTCTTCATTTTCATTGAAAGAATGAGATGCATTAAAATAAGCCTTAGGGCTGAGTTCAGTGGCTCACGCATGTAATCCTAACACTCTGGGAGGCCAAGGTGGGTGAATTGCTTGCGCTCAGGAGTTCAAGACCAGCCTGAGCAAGAATGAGACCCCATCTCTACCAAAAATAGGACAACTAGCTGGGCACTGTGATAGATGCTGTTAGTCCCAGCTACTTGGGAGGCTGAGGCAAGATTACTGCTTGAACCCAGGAGTTTGAGGTTGCTGTGAGCTATGATGTCATTGCACTCAACCCCAGGGTGATGAAGTGAAACTCTGTCTCAAAAATAAATAAATAAATAAAATGAAAAAGCCTTAGTCTTGGGGTTAGAAGACTCAAACTCTGATCTGAGTTTGGTTATCAACCTCTTTGGTGTCTTTTCAATGTATCACTTCACCTCTTAGAACCTGGTTTTCATACAGACAAAATGAGGATCATGATGCCCAATCTGTCAGTTTTGTCAAGTGCTCTGTCCATGTATAAAATCCATATACAAATCACGCATGTGAATATATTCTGAAAAGTAAAATAAATAGGTAAATATAAACCTTGTCATGAAGATGTTGGTGGTGACTCTGGTAATGACGGTTGAAGCTGATGGTGATCGTGGTGGTGATGGTTTATATAGATTATAGATGGTAGTGGTGGTGGTGGTGGTGGTTGATGTTGATGGTAGATGTCGGTGGAGGTGGTTGACATTGATTGATAAACCATCACCACCATTATCACCCTCAGTTTCAACTATCATTACCACAGTAGTGATGGTTGGTGTTGATGGTGATGGCATTGACAGTGATAGTTGATGCTGATGGTGGTGGTGTTGGTAGTAATAGTTGATGTTGATCGTGGTGGTGTTGGTAGTGTTGTTAGTATTGATGGTGGTGGTTGGTGTTAATGGTGGTAGTCATTGATGGTGGTGGTAGTTACTGGTGGTGGTGGTGGTGATGGTGGTGGTATTAGTAGTGATGGTTGGTGTTGCTAGGAGTGTTAGTACTGATGGTGGTCGTAGTTATTGATGGTGGTCATTATTGATGGTGGTGGTTGGTGTTGGTGGCGGTTGGTAATGGTGGTAGTAGTTATTGGTGGTGGTAGTTAGTGGTGGTGGTAGTTATTGGTAGTGGTGGTTGGTGTTGGTGGTAGTTATTGATGGTGGTGGTTGGTGTTGGTGGTAGTAGTTATTGGTGGTGGTG
>NW_003852506.1:1470879-1521091 GCF_000181295.1 Otolemur garnettii
TGGTAGTTATTGGTAGTGGTGGTTGGTGTTGGTGGTAGTTATTGATGGTGGTGGTTGGTGTTGGTGGTAGTAGTTATTGGTGGTGGTGGTTGGTGGTGGTGGTGGTAGTTATTGGTGTTGGTGGTGGTAGTTATTGGTGTTGGTGGTGGTAGTTATTGGTGGTAGCAGTTGATGTTGATATTGACAATGGTGGTGATGATGCTATTCTGGCACAAGAAATGACTAATCCATCGGCAAGTAGTGTCTCAGCAATGGCTATGTTCCCCTGTTGGACAGGAGAATCTGTCTGCATATCAGTTCATGACCTGTGCTGTGAATTGAATTTGTGAGATTCAGGTGTTTCACATAAACAGAACATACGCTTTCAGATTTCCTTACTTTAGTCACTAGACATCATATGATTCACTCAAATACTTTATAAATATCTGTTATTTATATACTTATCTCTGCCTAAAAAGAAATAAGATCTAGTCTAGACAACTGATTAATTTAGGGTGATTGTGATCAGCAGAATTTCTACAAGGAGCTTTTAGCAGGCAAAGAGAAAAATTATATTTTGTACTAATTTCTATAAAGTTCATTGAGGTCATCTTTTGGAGATAGCTCCTGGGCTAGAGACAAAATATCTATCTCCTGTCTGCAGACAGTGGTTTGCAATCAGCCCTATAATCTCATAAAGGTGAGAATTAAACCCCAAGGTTTTGTTCTTAGAAGGTGAGATATACCTCCAAGTATTTTTTTTCTTTTCACATTTTCCACATCATCATTATTATTATTATCATGCCACAGATTGGAAACAAAAATGTCAGTTTAATTATATAGCTTACATGTGTTTCTGCATGTATTTGAGATGCTTACAGGGCAGGACAAAACAGAAGATACAAAAATGTAATCCATGGTTAATAGGATGCCTTAGAATGGAGGTGAATGAGGCAGCGCCTGTGGCTCAAAGGAGTAGGGCACTGGCCCCATATGCTAGAGGTGGTAAGTTCAAACCCAGCCCTGGCCAAAAAAAAAAAAGAATGGGGGTGAATGGTCAGAACTTAAGTGAATTTAAGAAGTTCTTTGGCATAGCTGTCCCTTGTTGGTTGCCTCCACAGGACGCATTTGTCCCTTCCTTATCCCAACTCCCCTAATTTGCCTTTGGGGATCCATATGGCTCCAAGGAAGCTGAAACTACACCCAGTTTGGGGGTTCCAGTAAGAGACCTGGGTCAATCCAATCAGCACATCCCTTCTCCTGGGCCTAAGCACGCCAACCCAATCAGAATGACCAGAGTTCTGGAACTTGAAAGCTCTCTCTTGCTCAGGATGGTATAAAAAGCAGAACTGAGCCTGGAATTGCTGGATCCATTTTGCCACCATGAGAAAAGCCAACTTGATGGCAAATACCAACATCTAGGGGAGAGCAGAACTGAGAAAATTATAATAGTGCCCTGATCACTTGGCCCAAAGCCTTCATTTACTACTGGAAATTTTTACTTTGTGAGCCAATGAATTCCCTTTAGTAAGTGTGTTTAGTAACTAGGCTTCTTTTTCCCTCACAGCCAAAAATATCCTAATGATACTGTTACCAGCCAGGTTGATTATGCTTGCATACCGTAAACCAGTTAACTGTGGGGATAGGTTTTTGCAAAAGAGAAAAGATTATATTCATAAGGCTGTTGTGCAAAGAGATGAGAGAACAAATCTCAAATCTGCCTCCCTAAAAAATAGGGCACAGGGCAGTGGTTCTCAACCTTCCTAATGCCACAGCCCTTTAATACAGTTCCTGTGGGCTCGGCGCCTGTGGCTCAAGTGGCTAAGGCGCCAGCCACATACACCTAAGGTGGCAGGTTCGAATCCAGCCTGGGCCTGCCAAACAACAATGACGGCTGCAACCAAAAAAAATAGCCAGGCGTTGTGGCAGGCGCCTGTGGTCCCAGCTACTTGGGAGGCTGAGGCAGGAGACTCGCTTGAGCCCAGGAGTTGGAGGTTGCTGTGAGCTGTGATGCCAGGGCACTCTACCCAGGGGGATAGCTTAAGGCTCAGTCTCAAAAAAAAAAAAAATACAGTTCCTGTGGATCACGACCTACAGGTTGAGAACCACTAGCTTAGGGTTACTTATGGGATAATGATTGGCAGGGGGGAAAGGCAAAGTAACTAGAGTTTCTGTGTAAGCATGATAGAGCCTCACAGGACCCATGTGCAGGAAATGGAGAAATTAGTGTGAGCTGAGGGAGGAGTTTTTCACCCTTTGATGTCAAACGGTCACTTTTCATGCACCCACAGGCCCAGTGGCAAGCTCAGTGGTCTTAACCAGCTTGAATTGAACAAGAGTAGCCCCCTAGTTCCTGAGATACAACTTCGAGCCCCTGTCTAACTAACCCCTCCCAGCCAGAGATGCCATGGTGAGAATGCTCGTGGGAGGTGAGCTGGGCATTGTTTGGCTAGTGACTTGCTAGTGGGGGTTTTATGATCAGTGGTATTAAAAGCAAACAAGGTTAAGGCTACCGGGCTTCATCAGGTTAACCCCAGTTTCAATACCATTGGATAAGTTATTTCCTAAAGGTGGAGGGCCTTGGAGCAGAATTCGAAAAGACAAGGTAAGTGATGTGGCCTGTGGGAGGTTGGGATCATTTTTTCCACCAAGGTTTTTCTATTTATTGGCTTTTTGTATCTGTAGAAAAAAAAATAGATTTAGGATGCCTCTTATTTCAGGTGAACGGTCATTTGTGAGGTTTCTCATAGTTTGACCTCTCAAAGAGCAGTCAAGGGGATTGAGCCTCATTGACTCAGCACGGTCTGTCAACAAACGGCCATGGGAACTCCAAGGAGGCCTGTCACTCTAGACATGGGTCACAGACTGACAGACTCCAAAGGAATTTCCTAAGGAGCAAAGGCCACCATTGTCCTGTTGGTACCCAGACATGGTTATGTGCACTCCACAGACAATCTACTCACTTTCTGGGAACTGGTCTGAGAGTTGGCCTTGGAGCTGTGTTCTTGGATGGGAACTAGATGAGTGTAGGCTCCATCTCAAGCATTACTTGTGGGAAATGATCTCAAATATTATTGATATTTTGTGCAAAATCCTTTAAATCTAAAATGCTCAGAGTCAGAACATTAATCACTATCTTAACAAGCCCATGAACTTGGACTAACAGGGCGGGTGTCAGCACCACAGCACCAGGGTTTGATTCAGAGAGCTGAAGAGCTGAAACAAGGCACGCTGATACCCAACCTTCCAGACGCCTTGCTTTGTTCCCGTGGTAAGTTTCTGCCAGGATTTAGGGGAACTGAGTCAGATAAAGGCTTTCCTCTGAAATGGAACTTGCTTAACAGCAGTGCAGAATGGATCTAGGGATGATTTCCTCTGAGGATCTGTGGCGGATGGTACCAGGGTTTGTGCTTAATACCAAACTGAACCAAGATTCTAGAGCTTCCCGAGATGGTTGGAACATATCTATTCCAAATCCCCTTCTCTTCAACTCAGTCGCATTATGATTTCATTTTCTGATGTGATATAATTATCACGTTTTTAAAAGGGATTTCAGAAAAGCATTTGGAGACTAAACATATTTATGCAGCTCTTCCCAGCATAGCCCCTGGGATCTGATTCTCATAACTGAGCCTGATTGTCCAGACTGCCTCTGAAGTAGAAGAATTCCAACTCACTCTTCAAATAGGTCAGAGCTCTTCTGTTGGCAACCACAGAAAACACCTCTCAGGCCGGCAAGAAGAGTACGTGTGTTCATAACAGATATGAGATAAAGGCACAAGCATAACTTTGGGGAAGGCAACTGATTCACAGAATCAAAAGGACAGCAGGCCCCAGGAAGGACCAGGGTCAGTCTGCTCTGGGGCCCTCAGTCTGTGGCCCAGCTGAAGAACCTTTTCTCTAGGATCCCCCAGAAGATGGCTCAGCCCCATATCTTCTCTTTGTGCCTCGTCTGTAGTTTCAAACATCAGAGGGAGTGTGGGACATTGGATCAGGGAAGAGCAGGTGCTGCTTGTGTTCCAAGGAATAGAGGGTCTAATGGGCGGGGCCTAGGTCATGTGACTTCTCATAGGCCAGAAGAAAATGCTAATCAAAGGGACTGTTTCTCAGATATCCCCCCCTTCTGAAAATTTCTTGACTTCTAAGGCAGAATTTGTTGTTCCACCAGGGCTACAGTAGCACGTTATAAACACAGGGATGAATCAAAGAAAGAAAACTGTACTCAACAGAATCTCTCCCAGGACAGGAACTACATGTGTTTGCCAAGTTTTTGGTGCAGGAAGTGAGTGTGGAAGGGCTGGTGAATGTGGTGATGGGGGGGGGGGGATATTCCACAGAGACAGAGAGAGAGGTGTTTTAGGGTCCACAGGATGACAAAACAGCCAGGTGAATGACCTTCCTATGACTTCCCACCTCCACTTCCACCAGCCGTGGTCTCAACAGTGAAACTCATGGAATAAATGCTGAAGTGGGTGGGACCGGACACCAATGAAGGGATGTAAGGATGTGTCCAGACAGATCCAGGGAGACTGAAGCAGCAGGCAAATACGGGATGTTAGGGACAGAAGGGAGTGTGGGGTCAACTAGTTTAGTTTTAGCTAACCAGGAAGTAACAAAGGCATGGAGAGGCCGTTAGACTAAGGCTGGGGCCAGATTTAATGAAATCTTTGCAGATTGGGGCAAGGACAGGGGAGAGGGGAGGTGGGTGCCTGCAGGAGGCACCAGAAACTAGTTCCATCTACTACAGCCCTTATCACACTACACTGTAAACGCTGTAAATATTGGCCTGTTTTCCCCCACTGAACCACGAGATTATTTTAAGGACAATATCTTACTGATCTTGATGTTACCACTCATTGCAAAACACACAATAAATATTTTCAGCTGTACTTTAAAAATAGCAACACTCATTATAAATAATAAAAGCTAAAATAAAAGGCCTTGGTATGTATCAGGCACTAAATCCCCTGCCTGTGCTCCCTCCTTTGCCAGCGGCCCGTCCTCTGAACTCCGGTGCCCTGCACTTGCCTCTGTTATGACACCCTCAGATAAAGCTGGAGACAGAAACCTTGCAGTCACTTGAACAAAGGGAGTTCCTGTAAAGAAGTATTAAAATATGGTGGGAATAAAGTATAAAGATGCAGAGAGAACTCTGAAAAGTAACTGAGTACCCAGAAAAGGACAAACTCAGAAGGGGTCCCCCTCCCCCAGACTAGGGGCTTCAGACCTCATTAGATGTCATTTCAGCTACTGGCTGGAGGAAGAGTTGTAGTTGCCTGGACCACTGCTGGTCCTCCCAAGCTGGTGGAATGGGTGACCAGAGAGAGTTGGGGCATTCCCTCACTGGCAGGGTGACCGATAGCCTGGGATGCTCCTTGTGCATGGCAGAAAGGCCACAGGAAACTGTCCTCCAGAGCAGAGGCCAGCTGAGCCTGGTGGGCAGCAAGCAGGGGAGAAAGGGTGTCAGGGTGATGGGCATGTGCTATGACTGAATGAGTGCATCCCCCAAAACGCACACGTTGAAGCTCTAATCCCAATGGGATGGTGTTTGGAGGTAATTAGGTTTAGATGTGATCAAGATGGTGGAGGCCGCCTGATGTGATTAGTGCCTTTACACGAGACACCAGAGTGCTCTTTCCCCGACATGAGAACAGCCAGGAGGTGCTGCCTGTGACAGGGGTGGGTGGGGGGCAGACAAGACCCTCGCCCGGCACCAAATCTGCACATGCCTTGATCTTGGACTTCATCTTCTTAGCAGTGAGAAATAAATATTTGCTGTTTAAGCAACCAGTCTCTGGCATTTTATTCTAACAGCCCAAACTGATTAAGACAGTGTGTGGAAGGAAAAAGCAGCGTGGGACGCTTGTTAAGGCGGCACGACAGGTTCATTCAGACTCCCGCAGCAGGAGAGAGAGACTCCAGGGAGGCCAAGTTCAACTCCAGCTAAGACAAGGGCCACTGAGGTCATTAAAGGGAGATCGGAAAGGGGAGGAAAAGAGACTAAGGGGAAGGGAAGAGAGAACCCAGACGGTCATGCGGAAGTGGAGAGTTACTGAAAATGGTGTGGCAAGGTGGGCAGGGACGACGTAAACTTTGCAGTTTGGCAGCACTGCCTTGTCCTGAGTAAAGCCACAGCCTGGGCTGGGGCGACCTCTGAGGACACAGTCTGGTGTGGCTGGAAGCCTGGCTGAAGCGTGGGCAGGTCTCTTAGCACAAGGTCTGGGCCTGCCCTCCGTGCCCGTGGAGTTCCAGGTCACTGGGGGTGGCTGGTAGGGTGAGCCTGGCCTGGGTGTGCACATCCACATGAGGCCATAATGTGGGAAGTCAGAGTGCTGGGAGGCTGCTGGGGGCAGGACAGTGGGTGGCCTGGGGCATGCAGGGTCCCCTCCAGGAGGGCCGTTGGGAACAACTCTCCAAACGATATAGTGCCAGGCGGTGGTGCTGGCCCCTGCCCACCCGCCCTGCTGCTCCTGGGCCACCTGATGACTGTGGATCAGCCCTGGCCCAGGAAACTCTGTGAACTTCTCCTCCAGCCTCTCTCGCAGGAGAAGACAGAGAGAGTGACAACAGACTGCCACAGTGTAGTGTGACAGAGCAAAGTAGAGCTGAGCCAGCGAGGAGGCAGCTGACCCTGGCCAGAGGTTAGAGGGGGGTGATGCAAAGGAGGGCTAAGGAAATGGAATGCCCGCCCCAGGGCCTCTCAGGGACTTGGCATTTAATGGTGATCAGGGTAGGTCACTTTTAGAAAGGAGAATGGCCTCTCCAGGCTCTGGGTGGCTTAGAACCAAGCAGAAATGGATACCACCACACAAATTTGACTATTCCTCCCAGACCTGGTGGAGGGTTAGAAGGTGACAACAGTGCGTGACAGAGGAGAATTTTCCACGGGCTATAAACTCTGTTAAAAAGGGTAGGGGGAAGGCACACATGAAGTATTGGTGACTCAGGACAGTAAGTCACTGTAGAGCTGAAAAATTAATCAATAAACAGGGCATAAAAAGAGGTTCATATCACACACCATCGGCATTAGCAATATAGTCAACCACACTGGAAAATGTACTGAAGTGAAACCGCACAGCAGGGTCACATTATTGAATCTCCAGTAAAAGTCGTAAATGTCAAATTAAGCCACATCATTTCAACGACATGGTTCCCTATGTTGCTTTCATGTGTCCACAAACCCTACAGTTCTTTAGAGAGTATTATAGTGATTATTATCTGTGAGGGAGATGCTGAGTCTCTGCCCCGTGGCAGTGCTCTTCCTGGGTTATTTGAAACCCTGATTGTTACATGCCTTCTGCCCCAAGCTGCCACCAGGCACAGACAGGCACAGTCACATATGTGTGTCTCTATTTAGCACATGGTGCAGCAGGGAGCCACCACCTCTCAAAGCCAGGCAGGGGTCTTTATCCCACATCCCCTGCCTTGCAAACACACTTAGCGTGGAGCATATCAGGAAGTTTAATTAGCAGAAAACACCATGGGGTCCCAGCTTGAGCCCAGGCTCGGTTCCCTGCTGGGGTAAGACATGTCTGAACAGTATTGATGAGGGGTTTTTTCTATGAAGGGCGCAGAACAGATCTCAGGAAAAGAAATGCAAAGAGTACAGGTGCCCAGAAGTTCACACAAGAATCTTTTTTTGAAACAGTCTCATTCTGTTTAACCTGGGTTGAGTGCCGTGGCATCATCATAGCTCAAAGCAACCTCAAACTCTTGGGCTCAAGCATTCTTCTTGCCTCAGTCTCCCAAGTAGCTGGGATTACAGGTATCTGCCACAACACCCAGCTAATTTTTCCATTTTTAGTAATAATGGGGTCTTGCTCTTGCTCAGGCCAGTCTTGAACTCCTGAGCTCAAGCAATCTACCCGCCTTGGCCTCCCAAAGTGCTAGCAAGAATCTTGTTATTTATCTGGGGGTAGGATACTTAGGTCACAAGCACACCCATGAACCATGGCATGGGTTGGAGAGGGGACTGTGCAGATAGGTTTAAGCCTGAGACGGGACTTGGCCTGGCTCTCTCCAAAAGAACCTAAGCTTTATGGGAGATGGATGAAGACCTGAACCCTGCTCAGGGCAGGCATCCGTTTGCCTGCTAATGGTGGGACAGGAGAGAGGATAACTAACACTTAACAACTGCTACCAATTGCTGGGTGTGCTGACCTAGGCCAGCCCTGGTGTTCCTGTTATAAACTCCACGATGGAGGATTTATTAGGGAAGAGACTTGCACATGGCTAGTAAGAGGCTCCAAGCCAGGTCTAACAGATTCTAAAGCCCATGTAATGTTTCCATTAAGTATGTGTTTAAAAATTTTTTTTCTTTTCCTTTAAGGTAACGAGCAGGAAGGCTACTAGTTTCGGGGCATGGTGTCCTGGTAGCCTGCAGCTCATGCTGGGCTTGCAGTCAGAAGACCAATGTTTGTCCCAGCTCTGCCACGTCCTATCCGTGTGGCCTCTGGAGCCTTGGATGGAAAGGTGGCTGGGGCATGCATCACTCCAGGTCAGGTGCTCTGACTTCTGGAGCAATTGTCTCGGGGTGCAGCAAGCCAGCGCCTGGCCCTTTGGTTCCTAGATAGATGGATTTAGCTAGAATCCTGCTTTATTACAGGAGAGGGAGCTCGGTGTTCCATCTGTGCCACTCAGGCCTTTGAGTGCCTCAGGGCTAGTGTGGCTGTGAGGAGCCACCACCCTGGTAGCTCAGCACTCCTCTCCTACCTCGTGCGCACAGCAGGTCAACTACGGCTGTGCTCTGAGACCCAGGCTGCCACTTTTACCCCTCCTGGAACATTGCCAGTGACAAGAGCTCAGGAGGGTACCGCCTGGGACAGCAAATGCTCTCACCACTTCCACCCACCACTCCTGGGCTAGAACTAGTCCATGGCTTCTCCCAGCCATGAGGGGTAAGCAGTGTCATCCGTCCTGCCATCAGTCAAAAGTCCCAGGAGTGGAACTGATGGCCACCATGAAGCCACACCACCTCTGAGGGCCCGCAAATCATTTCTGAGAGGAAAGGGACACCTAATTGCATCCCCTACTTTCTTTTTTTTTTTTTTTGGCCAGGGCTGGGTTTGAACCCACCACCTCTGGCATATGGGGCCAGCACCCTACTCCTGGAGGCACAGGCACTGCCTCATCCCCTTCTTTCCATCTTCCTTATTTACATAAAATGAAACTCTTTATATTGAAGTCTGTACATATAGATGTGTATGTGAGAAAAAAGATGAGTTCTGCTCCTTTCCAAATCCTGATGAAATCAAGGTGTCAGCTGGAAAAACAAAACAAAACAAACAACTAGGCCCGAGGCCCCAGCAGTGCCAACATTCTGCACCCATAGATCCTGCCAGCTCTGATTAGACCTTGTCCTGGGTCAAGAGTTCTCACCTCGGCTTCCCCCTGGAATCACCAGGAAGCTTGGAAAATCCCTCACCCCAGAATGATTTGTCAGAACTCTGAGCGTGGGCCGGGCAGGCGACTGTGGAGCTCCCAGGCTGAGCTGCGTATCCGGGCCAGGCCTGAAGCTGCCTTGTCCCCTCCCAGGTAAAGGGCTCAGGGAGCCCAGTGGGAGCTTGCCTCAGCCAACGTGAAGCTGAGGAAGGTCAAAGAGAATTTGGAATCACCCTGACTCATGATTCCGGCTCCTTCCCAGTAGTGAGGACCTGGGGACACTGTGGGAGGTGGCTGTGGGAGGGGTGCCCCAGGGGATGCCCTGCCACCCTGTGCCCAGCCTGGGGAAGGCGTCCTGCGTGAGCAGGGCTGCCCCGGGCTGAGGAAGCAGGAAGCACCTGCAGCTGAGGGCCCTGCAGCTTCCAGGCATTGGTGAGTCACACGGACACCAGTGCACACTCGCACACAGTTGTGCGACCGGCTCCATAACCAAACTGTTACAATTCTCAAGTATCTTGGTTCCTTCACATTCTAAATGGGTTTTCAGTGTTCACATCCAGACTGAAGCAGGCAGCTGAGTGGCCTTGACTGAGAGGACTGGGACAGTGAGTGTTATCTTAGCACCAGCGGCCCAGCAGCTGCGGTCTTAGAGAAAGCAGAGAAGAGACAGAGAGTTCTCAGTAAGGATCTCGGAGCAGAATTTTGTAACTTTCTGTCCACTGATGCAATCCTTTTTGAGATTTTTCCCCAGGAACGCTAGAACCTCTTTGCAGCCCTGAGATAACTATAGCGCTTTACACCACTGGTTTGTCCAGAGAAAGACAAGCGTTACCCACTGCAGATTGTGCTCCAGAACCACTGAGCCTGCCCAAGAGGCTAAAAGAACGAACACTATTACCCCCCAGCCCATTAGAATACTAAAATCTCCACCCTGGGGAAGGATTCGTCCACCATTTTTTGTTCATGGATGTGTGTCCTAGCGCCATTCCTCTCTGCGCTTGCGTGCCCTGCACCCCATCCACACCCAGAATGGTGTTCGCTCCCCTCACACATTATCCATTTTCACTTCCATAAAACCCCCCTGACCCTATTGATCAGGAGGTGGATCTGAGTTAGTCTGTGCCTCCCCCTCCCAGCAGACTGTCTTCTGAATTAAATCCTTTCCTCCTTAATAATCCTCGTCTCAGTAATTGGCTTTCTGTACAACATGAACCACCCCTGTGCATTTGTGAACATTTGCACACCCCTGTAAATATACACACTCACATATACAACAGCCCCCCACACACACACACTCACATGTGAGGTCTGACAGTTAAGTTTGCAAACTCATTCTAGAAAAAGTGCTACATACCTCATTACTGACTATCCCTCTGGATAGGCCCTTTCAGAGCCCTGCTGGAGCTGACAGCCAGAAAGGGAAGACCTGAGGATGCTCAGGTTTTTGGCTGCCAGGGAAGAGGTTGGCAGGGGCAGCAGGTGGAAAGAGAGAGGCCAACAGCACTGGCCTCTTGGCTTGGCAGAGGCTGTAGAGGAAGAGAGAGCAGATTTTGGCAAATATAGTCAAGTTCTCTGAGTTTCTCTGGCTGTTCATAGTACAAAGGTTTGCTTCAGTCCAGGCCCCTTGTCAGCCCCCACGTACCAGGACAGGCTACTTCTGGTTCCTTGTGAAAGAGCAGTTCCTGCCCAGACTCTAGCCTGGCCTCTTTCTAGCCAGTGAGAGTTGGGCACAGGAGTCCCCACATAGACCTCTCTGCTGGTGCCTCAGATCCTGGGCACCACCCCCAACCCTGCATCCTGCCCTGCTGCCCTGCACCGAGGCTGCCAGGTGCCCCTCTCAGAGCCTTCCTGAGGCTGCTGTCCAAGTGAACCTCCATCTAATGCTCCTGGGATCCCATGATGCTCCTTTGGCTGGTTTCCTCTAAACTCTTGGCCCCCATGCCGGCTCCATGATCATCTTCAAGGGCATCTAAATGTGTGTGTTTTATACCAAATTCCTCTTGTCACTGCTTTCATAATATATTGCCAACTTCACTCATAATTGAAGAAGTTAAAAAAATGAAAGATCATTTTGGCTATCAAACTGTCAAAGTTAAAAAAGTTACTAACTTTGGGTGGCGCCTGTGGCTCAAAGGAGTAAGGCCCTGGCCCCATATGCCAGAGGTGGGGGTTTCAAACCCAGCCTCGGCCAAAAACTGCAGAAAAAAAGTTGCTAACTTCATGATGGGGTAAAGATCTGAGAAACATCCATCAGCCTGGTCTTTGTAGAGGGCAGGAATTAAACCACGTGGCTTTGACTCCTCCATTCTCTTGCCTTCTACGTGTGTGCACATCTGACCACACACTCCTGACCCTATAAGGAGATACTCAAGTAGCAGTGCTTAAAATAGCAAAGACCTGGACACAGCTTAGATAGCCACAAAATAGGGGATTTGTCAAATAGTATGTGCCAGGTCTGTGCAATGCAGTACAACATAACCATCAGAAAGAACGAGCCTTCTCAGTACTAATGACATGGCAATACATTTGTGATTTATTCTGAGGCTTACAAAAGCAAGTTCCAGAATGAAACATAGAGTAGGATTTTTAAAAATCAAACATTTATGTAGACTTGTATATGCAGGCAGAAAAGTGGATAAACACAGAACAAATTCTAACAGTGGTTCCCTCCAGTGAGTGGAGAATAAGGATGGAATGGAACAGAAACATGATTCTGCCTGGCTGGAAATTATTTACAACACCCATGCATTGTGTTTATAATTTAAACGGCAAGGAATAAGTTATCTTAAAGATACCAATTCTCACAGATTATCAGACTCTTCCTTTCTTGCTACCCATCCCTTTTGAAGCCCTCCTGGTGTTAAAAGATAAACTTAGGTACATCAAAATGTCAGGGAGCTTGAGCACTCAAAGACTTAAACGGGGCAGCAAGAGACCACAGAGCATTGAAAGATTCATGAATGGGGCAGCACCAGACCATAAGCACTTGAGCCCTCCACCCAAGGGACACAAGGGGAAACTTCCATCCATTGTTCTCAGGAGCAAGACCAAGAAAACATAATTTGATGTGTTAAAGTGGAAATCTCTGGTTAGAGGTTAGTTTGGAAGTTTCTGATTGGTTAAGTTTAAGTTCTGCCTGCCTGTTTACATCGAATTGAGGTTTACTTTGTTGACACAGGAACCCAAGGTGCTGGAGCTGAGTCAGGCTAATGGCCTCTCAATGAATTATTTTTGAGCACTGGATACACCTGAAACACCAGAAAGTCCACTCACCCCCGGTGCATGTAGAGGTTTAATGAACAGAACACTTAGCAAGCAGGAAGCATGAAGACCAAAATAAACACAGAGCGTGCCTATGACCTCACTCTCAGCGCCCTCTGGTCCCTCCTGCCTTGCTCCGACTTGCAGTCACTTCTTTGCATCTCTGTTCAGCCCACTCATCCCCTTCAAGAAACCTTTGTATTTGCTGGTTGCAGTCCCCTTGGGAACCGCCATCTGCGGCATGTTCACCAGAGCTTGGAGAAGAATGAAACAAAAATTATTCAATGACGCTTGTTAAAGCACAAGGATGACTTCATTCAAGGAGGAGACTAGGGCAGTAGGTATAGTCTCTCTCCCCCACTGCAACAGGGCCTTGCTGTGGGGAGAGAGATTGGGTTCAAGTTCAAACATAGCAGGGGCAAGTGGGAATTTATGGCCAAGGAGCGGGGTGGGGGCAGTGATGGAAATTACTAAGAGGAAACACTGAGCAGAAGTATTCTGACTAAACTGATCTGACAGGACATTTGCAGAATAGAGGCCGGGTGACCAGAAGTCGCCCGGGGGCTGGAGGTCGGAGGATGAAGAGCCTGATCAGATGTATAGAGCAATCAGGGTACTTGCTAAGCTGATGTAGTAGGGCTCCTATGCGAAAAGTGGATTTGGCAAGGCAGCTTCTCTTCTGGGAAGCCTTTCCAGCCTGCTCTGGGCAGGGTCTCCTCCCTGGGGGGCCCATTTCTCAGCCCAGACCCAGCTCCTTGTGTTGGGACGTTTGTTGACCTTTCTTCTCTCCCACTAGGTGACACGATCCTTGAGGGCAGGGACTCTGCCATCTTTCCAAGAATTACAGAACCTGAAGGAGCTCAAAATGTGTTGATGAAATGGAGAAAAAGAGATAAACATGTCTTGCCATGGGAAGACGTTGACTTCATTAGAACTCTGGTCCTTGCTCTTGAATTTCTGTTGGTTTGTTTGCTCCTCCCTCCCATCATGTTCCCTGGTGCCTCCAGAGTCCACGTCCGGCTCTCCTCAGGGCTGTCTTCCCAGCCAGTCCCTCTCAACAATAATCGTAGCCATTTATTGTGCTCTGAGCCAGCAGATGATATAGACATAGATATTCTCCCCATTTTGCAGACCAGAAGTTGAGGCTGGTGAGGAGTGTAGCTGAGATGTGACCCTGGCCTCATCCAGTACCAGAGCCCCTGCTCACACCCCAGTGCTCAGTTCACCTGTACGTCACCACCTGTCCCCCTGGCCTGACACCTGCTTGCACTCTCTGTCCTGGCATTTCCCACTTTGACATAAAAACCACACCAGGAGAGGCAAGACAAGTGCTTGATTCTTCTACTTATTAATCAACAGAAAAATATGATGGTGCTCTCGAAAGGTAGCTCCAATGGTGACTGATGACTTTTTGAGCATTCTGTTTATTGTTTGATTTTGTTCTGCTTAAATTTATTAAGCCATTGTTTATTTATTGATTACTGTTTGATGCTCAGATTCTTCCATCTTCAGCCAATAGGAGCCCCTCTTCATCAACTCTTGAGTTCTTTTGGCAGAAACTGGTAGTCTTTGGTGATTCCTTTCTTTTAGGCTGGACGAGATGTCTCAAACTCATCCATACATTTCCCTCCCCAGACCCAGATCAAAGGATCCCCAGTTCCTTCAGTAGGAAGTGATGTTTAGACACCACAGTCTGGGGTTACTGGACACATTGCTACTGGGGGTTTTGGCTTCTTGGTCTTTTCAGCAGAGGTAGGCAATATATATTTTTAAAAGAGGAAAATAAATCATTAATTAATAGTGATATATTCAAGTCCTTCCTATTCATATTATTTTAAGCTGAATATCTAGCATCATTAACGTAATTACTTATAAGTAATGTGATTTATCATAAAACAGACATGAGTTTCAAAAATAATAATAGCAGTACCATTACTAACAATAAAACTACTGAACACAGCTGAAGGTTTCACGTGGGGGGTTTTACCCTCAGCATATCTCCCAGGAGGGAATACATAATAAAACCATTGTGTTGAGGAGCATTTGAAATAAACTGCTATCCATGTGAGTTTCTTACCAACCCCATAAGTAGCTAGGTTCGTTGGTTTCCATTTTATCTGCATTGTTTAGAGATCGTTTTGCTTTATTTTTCTTTTTGATTCACCTTTTTAAAAATACAAAATATACACATTTCCCATTAAAACTATAAAACAAGGTAATTCAGAAAAGTCTAGAATTCTTGCTTTTTTCCTCTCGTTCTCTCCTTCCCTTGTAGGTAAACATTTGTATTGGTATTTGCTTTATTCTTCCGTGGTTTCTATTTGAACCAAGCACCTTGCATATATATGCATATTTATACACACACGTACAGAAGATAACATATTATAGACACTTTTCTATACACCTGAACGGGTTTCTCATATCTAAAATGGAATGTGGATGAGAGGGGGGAGAATAGTGGTCCCAGAACTGGCCCACTGCACTCTGCACTGTTTCACACTGCTGCCCCAGGCCACAGCTTCCCTTGGGAAGGGGGCAGCGTAGGGGTGACTGAACAGGGGGACACTGAGACCACCATTACCAGTTCAACCAGAGAAGTCACAGTTCGGTTAGACATATTTGACAAGTACATCAAATTTTGGTCTAAAAAATGGTTTCCACTGCTAAAAGAAAAATCGTAAGAGAAAATGACCGCAAGCCAATTACTCAAACCTGCTGAGCCTGCCTCTGGGAGAGGCCGCTTGGAAACCACGTGCTTTACGGTAACCTTACTGTGATGGGGTGGTCTTATTCTTTGGGGTGTCTAAACTTGAGCCCCAAGAAAACTCTTGTGTGTAGGAAAATCCTCTTCCAGAGCAAAGGCTCTGGTGAGTCATTTTACCCCTGTCTTCATCTAAGGGAATCCCACATGCGCATGCTGAAATGCCTTCAGCTCTGATTAAGGGCAGAAGCAAATACAGCAGAAACCAAAGAAACTGCTAGAGGGCCAAGTAAACTGTCACTTTGCCTGTGTACGTAAAGTTAAAAGTGATTTCTAGGTGGAGCATTGAATTAACTCAAAAACTGGCAGCCCCAGTGAAAGGTAGGTGTCCAGGCTGACTTTCTTTTGCTTTTTGCCACACCCTCTTTCTGCCATCTGGGAAAAGCCAGATTGGGTTTGCACAAATTCCATGCATACACAGACACGCATCACCCAAGTCCAAGCCTCCCTGGACATGTCCTGACTGTATCCCTGGTGCCTGGCATAATGCCTAGAGCATAGTGGGTGCTCAGTAAATATTTTGGGAATGGATATATGAATCTAAATGTTTCTCTCCATCTTAATGAACCAGATAAAGAGGGACCAGACACTCCTTACCTTTAAAAGACTGACAACCTTATCTAGACTTACTGCAGAAGTGGTGTCAAAGCAGCATTTCCATAGGAATTTGTCATTCCACATCATATGGGCCAGCAGGGAGTTGTTCTTACTACATATTCCATGATGCTATGAAATCCCAAGGGTATCTATGGGACTGGCACAGCTGTAAGAAAGCCCTTTATGAGGTCGTTATCCCTCACTGACCAGACCTCCCCAGATGAAGACATGCAAGCTTTTAAAAACACTTGAGAAGTCACCATGCCTCACTTTGCAAACTCTCTTTTAAGAAACATCATTATCAGAAGTCAATTTGATAGCATCAAGAAAAAGCAATGCCTTCAATATCTGAAGACTCTAAGAATGCTGCAATACGATGGATTTAAGACTGTATATTTTGGGGAAACCAATATCCAAGAAAATCTTGTAACTGGGGATGATTTTAGTGATGGCTATTTCATGCAAAATCCAAATTGGTGTGTTGTGCATGCTGGTAGTAGTCAAGGATGGGTGCCTTGGAAATACCGGATGTTCCTAAGAGATGAGTTGTGTAACAAACAAGAAGACAACCTCTTCTTTGAGTTCTGTGATGTGGTGAGAAAGGCCTATGGGAAGTGTGCCATTGTGGTCAAAGAAAAAAAGCAGCGAGAGGAACTGAGGCCAAAGGAAGACAAAGAGGCTGAGGCCCAGCCCTATATCCCAACAGTCATTAAGTTAACAAGCATCACGTGTTGCCCAGAAGTGGCCAAGTCCTATGGCCATGAACTACTCTCTCTGCCATCCTTTTATAATTACCTGAACCCTTTAGACTCAGCCTGGTCTTCTCTGAAATGGTTTATCATCAATAACAGAAAAGAGTTTTGTTTGCAGTCCATTGACAGTGTCTATTCTTACCAGTATATACTTCTCAGTGATTTAATTAGCAAAGGGATCGAAAGGATAAACCCCAGCAAGTGGAAAACAATAACTAACAAAGTAAGGAGATGGGAAAACTACTATCTTGGAAAATTTTCTTAAGGGTAATTCCCCCAACAAGTAATGAGACTCTGCTATGTGCATGGTCTTTACCACCAACTCAGTGGAGCTGGAGTCCAGTACCCTGTGCCAAAGGTACTTCCCCGGTGACCTCACAGTGATGCTGCAAGGACTGAGGGCTTCCTAAGGATGCTGGCAAAGTGCTTTGAGTTTACTGGAGGTTTCATTAAAGCTTCTTGGTAAATTAGGGGTCTCAACTCTCCTTGTGTTAAGGCCACCTTGGGAGCTTTGTTAATGGGAGAATTAGAGCAAACCCAGCCCCAAAGACAATGGTGGTGGGCAGGGGTGAGCAGGGATAAAGGTTGTGTGGTCAAACTTTAGGTCTCTCAGACCTGAATACAAAATGAACACTGGCCAGGCATGGTGGCTCACACCTGTAACCCTAGCACTTAGGGAGGCTGAGGTGGGAGGATTATTTGAGGACAAGAGTTTAAAGCCAGCCTATGCAATCATAGTGAGGCCTCATCTCTACAAATAATTGTTTAAGAAGGGCAAATTAAGTAGTGTACCAACAAGTTTCACCCAACAAAATAATCCCAGCTTGCTGTCAGCAGGAGACACTGTTTAGACAGTGGCTGTGCAACACTCTTTCTTTCCTTCCTTGACAGCTATGTGGTGGAGAGTGAGTGAGAGGCTTGAGAGGAGGTGAGACCTCAGCCAGACCCTCCATAGTGAGCTGGTGGTTGGGGTAAGGGATTTAGAAAGATTTGACAGTGGTTGGTTGTAGTGGGACTTGGTGGGGGAATAGGTACAGTGTTGGGGGGCGTCTACGGAACCTCCTTACCCAACCAAACTCCCAGCCAACTCCAAGAATCCCAACAGGAGGTCATTAGATTTTGCCATGGAACTTCATCTCTAAACCCTGTGGCTGAGCCACCAGCAGCTGGTACAATAACACCCTGTTCAAGTTTGGGGCTGCTTCTATTATAGGTTGTAAGGGTTTGTGGTTACATTTTTCACTTTTATAGGAAAAGGTTGGACCCTATTAAGTATGTCATGAAATTCACTCCTGCATATGTATGCATATGTATATACTCAGGTGGCCGTTTTACAGAAGACATAATCATTGTGAGGTGTGTAAAAAAACGACTTACATGGAATGTTGATAGAGAGACTGCAGGTGTGGGGGTGGGGGAACATGGGAACACCGTACTTTCATTCAACTTTGCCAAAGAACCTAAAAACAACTCTTAAAAACAAACTCTATTTGAAAACAAATTATGGAGATTTCTACACAACTCCTAACAGAAGACTTTAAGTGAGGCCAGGTTCCTGATAGCCAAGTGCATCATTTTCTTTGCTTATCTTCCTTCCTTGCTGAACTTCCCTGTATTATTCAGAAAGACTTTGTCAGACAACAACAGATATTCAATTCTTTGGGGGGGGGGGGGAGCTCCTACAGCTTTTCTCATTGTTAGAAAAAGAACCCTAGTAGGCACCCAAAAGAGCCAACCAAAGTTACAGTTGTTGCCAAGCCTACTTGACAACCCATTCCGTGGTGCTGTATTAGTTTCCTGTGGCTGTTGTCACAGGATATCAGAAACTTGGTGGCTTAAAACAATAGGAGTTTATTCACCCCTGTTCTGAAGACCAGAAGTCAGAAATCAATCCCAAGGGCCAAGGTCAAGGTGTTGACCAGGTTGCACTCCTTTGGATGGGGGGTAAGGGAGAATCTGTCCTTTGGCCTCTGCCAACTTTCCTTGGCTTGTGGCTACATCGTTTTCTCCTCTTCCGTGTCAAATCTCCCTTTGCTTCCCTCTTAGAAGGACAATTGTGATTGTATTCATGGCCCACCTGGATAATCCAAAATCATCTTCACATCTCAAAAATGTGATCAACTCTTAACTTGATCACATACACAGACTTTTTTTCCATATAAAGTAACATTCACAGATTCCAGAGATTAAGACCTGGATATTTTTGGAAACTGTTATTCAGCCTCTTTGTCAGTCTCATTTTGCCCTTTGAAATATAGCATTTCTCACTGGCAATTAACACGGTGAAATGACTTTTATGTGGTATTATTTGTGTGACTTTTTCTCTATTTCATATATATTTTAGGATTTAAGTTCCTTGAGAGCAAGTAATAGTGCTCAGACTTCCTGCGTCACTTCTATGTGCTATCACTGTGCAGGCCCAAGTACAGGTGGCCTGAGTTTGGGAATATGAGTGCCTTTTGCTTCAGCATCACATTTACTCTACCCCTCTCCAGAGTTCTGGAGTAATAAGCACTAACAGCTACACATGTGATGTAGGAGCTACTGTTATCTATACTTTATAAATGTGGGAAACTGAGGCACAGAGAAATTCAATCTGGAGGTGCTGTTATTCAGGCTGCCTCTCCACTAATGGGCAGCTTGTTTAATCCCATTTTACAGGTGAGGAAACTGAGACACTGGAGAGTCACTAAGGCCATGAGGTTCGACATCCTGTGCTCCTCACCACCATGCCTACCTTGGTCACTGAGGCCCAGCTTCCTTTTCCACTCTCATAATTTATACTCTGTAAGGCTCGCTTCTGACACCAGACCAGATGTCAACTGGCAAAATGTCCATCTCCAGCTGGACACCACAGCATAAATGTATTCCAATACCAAATGGAAGAAGGGGCAGGATATCTTTTAAAGACACGTAATTCCACAGTGAGAAAAAAAAAAAGGAATATTTTTAGGTTATCAGATAAACAAGATGAACTGATCGGAGCTATTTTTGTTTGAAGACCAAAACAATTTAACAAAACAGGCTTAGAGTTTTATTCCTTGGAGCCCTTGTTTAGTCATTAGAAAAGCAAGCAGAGGGAAGAGAACATCAGTATAACCAGAGAGATCAAAAGCACTACCTTTAGTGTGCAATTAAGTTACATAAGATTGTATTCCTAATTAAGAAATACGGCTTTATACTAAGCATGGAAATTTCCAGCAGAAAGTAACAGAAAGTGCACTGGGCCTCGGGAATCTGATGGACCTAGTTGTAATCTCAAGTTTCTAGCTTATTAATCTATGAGACTTCAGATAAGTTGCTTTACTTCCCCCAGGCTCAATTAACTATTAGTAAAATAGGTTAAGGCCTCTAAAATGGCGTAACTCATGCCAAGCCCCTGCAACACATCTGGCAACTACTGAGTGCTCAACAGACAGAAGCTCCTGTCATTAGAGGCCATGGTGGGGTCAAAGCAAATGTGTCCACAATTAGACTTAGTGTCACTGCCCTCATTTCCCTTTTATACTGGGAGGAAAATTTTTGCTTCTTTTTATCATCAGGATAGAATAAGAGTAGTTATATCTTAAGGTACTTTGATCTAAGGAAACTTTGTTCTCTGGCATTTCTTTTAAGACCATCTGCAATAGGTTAGGGAATTAATAAGTTTCTTCTGGTGAGATGGGGCAGGGAGGCTGGTGAGGATAGTCCAGAATCTCTTTGGGAACAGCCATATTTATAAACAGTGGGTGACAGTACACAGCCACTCAAGGTTGGGCCACACACCTGTAGACAAGTCCTCTGGAAGAGAGTCCGTGATGCTGGTGGTGCTATTCTCCTTCTGAGTGGATGGGACAGGATGGGAAAAGCCACCACCAAAAAACGAAGCTGCCTGAGAGGGCCTCTGGGCTTCTGAGGGCAGGTGGGAGCAGCAGAGGGTATTAGCAGAGAAAAGCCTCTGCGTTTGGGGTGTGGAAGCATCACTTTTCCCACTGAAGAATCCGCCTCCTGGTAAGATTCTAGGTGTGAATTTTTAGTCCTGACCATGGGCAGTCACAAGGCTGAGCCTGGCAGGCCTCATGGGGACACTCCCTCCCAACACCTGATACAGCACAGCAGGGCACACAGCCTCTGGAGGAAACTGCGGTCAAGGTCTCAGCTCCTCTGGCTGGCTGTCCTCCCACATACAACCGTGTCCCTAACCTGTCACCTTCCTTCCTGGATCTCCAACCAAGTTGTTCTTCACCTTGAAGACACTTCCCCTACTCCAACTCAAGACCAGGTCCCCTCCAGGCTCCCTACACCTCGCCCCAGGGTCCATACAACTCCTGGAGCCTCTTGTTCCATGTCCCCTCAATGTGATGACTCAGGTCTGCATGGTGCCCCATACCTGTGCCACTGGGGAATGTGGAGAAGGAGAGAGGGGGGTCGTGTCACCTTGGTCTCTTGCTTATAGTATCCCAGCAAGTGGTTAAAGGTTGCACTCCTTCTTGGCTTGTTGCTACTTCAACCCCTGACAGCTTGGCCTGACTGATGCCCTCATGTACCCAGCAACGGGGGCCTCTGTGGAGGCCACATGGCCTGAAGGGAGAAGGCAGGGCAGACTGGCCCCTAATGGGTCCAGCCAACCCCCAGTGAGTCTGCCCATACCTCCTGCAGATAGAGGCACCCCAGCTCTGTGGCCCCCTCCCTCCATGCTCCCCAGGCCCTTCAGTATCTGGCCCTACACAGGGGTCCCCCTCTTTCCTCCTGCACCCAGCCTTCCCCTGGGGTCTCCTGCACTTGGTCAGCAGGCTCAAGCTCCCTCCTTCCAAAAAACTCATTCCTTCAATCCTACCTTCCTCGAAGGCTGCCAATGTCTCTCCTCACTTTTGAGGTGTTCAGGATGCTGCAAAGTTCGGAAACATAGGCTAACTTCTTTCTAAACAATATCTTCTTAATATTTTCAAAAAATCAGCCTGCTATGTTTTCAGGTGATGCAGCTCCAAGTTTAAAGCCATGGGGCTAACTGAATCTGAGAAAAGCACAGTAAGTCCAAAACATCTGGAAACACGGGAAAAATAATTCAAAACTGTCCAGTTACTTGCTACTAAACTACTATGTGGGCCTAAGTTTGTTTCCTGACTTTGCAGACACTACACACACTACACACACACACACACTCTTAAGCTCATGCAAACTTAGAGCTGTTTCTTTCTCCCATCCTATCAGTTCCCCAGTTCACCACAGCCTGGCCTCTGTCCCCATTGTGTCACCGATGCTGCTGGCCTGACCATTTCATCACTCCGACTTTGAAGTACAGAAGTTCTCGCTTTTCCTTACTTGACTCGGACCCGACAGCACAGCCATGAAGAGAACCCTGTCTCTGCCTCCAACCAGCAGGGGGATCTTAGCCTCAGATATTAACTTCCCTGCCTCAGTTTCCTTATCTGTGAAAAGAGGATAACCTCCTTCACGTTTATCCTCAGTCACGGTCCAGAAGGCTGCTGGATAGCTGGGACCAGATGGAGGCTGTGGCAGTGGTTTTCACAATCTGTCTTCCTACCTACATGACACATGCATCTGACCAATTATTTAAAATCAAACAACAAATCTATCACTTTGTGTACCTGTGGGATGGACTGCTGTCAGTAACTCCAATCAGCAGCTAATCACCTCCCCCTAGTGGTGCGGGAGCATATAGGAAAGGCAACCAAAAATAAAGCAAAACCCAAACGCTCCTTACAGAAAACTCACAGCATCCTCAGTGTTTCATTCCAATCCTTGTCATCTTCCGTGTTTTACAAGATGGCCATAGACTGCACAAATCCCCAAACCTGCGCTTATACTCGAATATCTACTGGGCAAGCATACTTGCTTCTCCACAGAAAGCCCAGACCTGCCGCCTTGGATTTATGGGGCTGGGTGTGCAGGAGGGAGGAAATGGTGCTCACAGAGGGTCTGCGTCAGACACGGTGGGAGCAGGCAAAGCCCCAGTCCTGCAGGGTGGGCCACAAGCAGAGGCCAGGTCCCTGGAGCAGGGCCAGTGGGTGGGAGTGGGGGACCTGGTCAGCTGCAAAGGGGACCTGACAAACCAGGAACATGGAGACCAGATTGCAGGATGCAGAAACCCAAAGGCATCACGCCCCTGCTCTCATCACCCTTTCCTGCTCCAACAGGACCCCAGGCCACAGAGGGAAAAGGCAGCCTCGGGATGTTCACATCACAAATTCCTCGTCTCTCTCCAGCTGGTTCTGGTGCAGTGGATCCGGAATCCAGTGGCCCCTTTGCTGGGGTTCCCAGGCAGTCTGGAGCAGCCTCCTATAGGGAACTGGGGTAAACGCAGGCTTATGTTAAAGTCCCCCTCTGACCACTGTGAGGTCTGCAGCTTGTAGGGCCAAGTCTGTTCTGTACTTAGAACTTACATCCTGTGTGAATTCTTTCCTGCTTCCTAAATTGTGACTGTAATTCTCCACTTCGCAGGTTGAAAATGCAAACTTCCACCAAGCTGGGAACAGCAGGTAGGGCAGACATCCCTACCCCCCGTTAATAGACACTCCTGCGAATTTTCCACGCAGCCACTGGCACTGAGACACTCTACTGTATACATAGCTCTGGCTACTGCTCCCTCCTTCCCTGCCACCCTGGCATCTTGAGGGAAGTGAGAGAACATGAACTTTTTCCTGGAGATCTTGATGTGTTGGGTGAGAGAACATGAACCTTTTCCTGGAGATGCTGATGTGTTGGGTGCTGAGCAGTGAACAATCTTACCATCGCCACTGCTCTTGATTCCTGAAGTCTCCTGTGACTGACTGTTCTGCCCTTCACCTTTCTCTGCAAGTCCCAAAAAGCAAACTGGAAAGGACAAAACCCACTGGGGGCTCTCTTATTCTTTCATAACAGGACTAAGCCCATCAGGGCAGATGGCTCCCACCCTGCAGTTCCTCCCGGTGAGAGCCCTCCTGGTCAGCACAGGGGCCAGCTCTCCTGGACGATGAGCACACAGCAGCAATGACCATACACACACGCGCGCGCGCGCGCACAGAGTGATGGCCCTGGAGGAGAGGGAGGGCAAGGGGCCCATAGCAGATGCTACTTCTCTTGTCCTCCTGGGACCCCCAGCTGGAAACACTGGCAGAGGTGTAAGTTTACAGAACTCCCTCCTCTCACAACACAGGTGCGTGCGGAGGTGAGACAGCGTGAGATACACACTCTCCTTGACTTATTCCAAAGACTAGAGACACCCTTTTTACAAAGATATTTTATTTTAGTAAATAAAATACTAGTTCTTTTAAAAGCATACAAAAATTCACATTGTTTTAAGGTAAGGGTACACGTTGGGAGTTTCTCCTCCGACACATCACTCAGTGATTCTTCTCGGCCAGAGTCCATGCGAGCTGACATCTACACTGCAAATCTAGAAAGGAAAAGCAAGTGCTAAGCGGGAAGGAAACGCTGACAAAATTATAGCTAATGTTCTACTTGCTCAAATTAACACTCACGTTCAGCCATTCAGACTTGTCGAACAGAAACTATTCCAGTTTATCTATTAATTATGTACTTTCAGCACTGCTATTTCCCTTTCACCTGAAATCCCATGTTGTTTAAAGCAAGCTCCAGCCTGTGAGAGGCAGCCAGCCTGGGGGGCACCAACTCCCCTGTCAGTGCGAAGCTCGGCGTGGAAGCCATCAGCCCTGCTCAATCCACGGGCCTCTGGCCATGTCTGAGGGCAGAAGCCGCCCTCGTGATCTCACCTCTCATGGTTTCTTCCTCTTCTCAGTTTAACATATAAAATGAAGACTGTCAGGAACATAAATGCAACCAGCAGCATCTCAGTGTGAACTGCCTCCCTCGCCCTTTCACATTTCTCTTCCCCTGTCCGAGCACCTGCTCCTGAGTTTCCAGCAAGTTCCGTAGCAGTAACTTCTGTCTGGCAAAAGCTTACAGCTCACTGAGAAGCAGCCAAGGGCTGTGGATGCAGGAAACGGTGAGTGTCAGAGTGAAGCTCACCTGCCTATGTTCAGGAGGGCAGTGAGGCCTGGGCTGGGTATGCTGGGTAAACGGCTTTGATCTGGGTTCTGTTTCCTGCTCTTCACCAGGAACACTGTGAGTCACTGTTTTTCAACCTGGATATGCCTCACACAGCAGTCAGGACTGATAACCCAGCTGTGAACGAAATAGCCAGCCTGGCATAGAACAATCACTCAGCAAAGGTGCTACTGTTACCACCAGTGAGCCTGCACCCTCACCAGTCTGACAGCACTGGAAGGGGATCCTGTTTGCATGCACACAGAATCTGAGTGGGCAGGGCTTGAGGAGGTCACCTAGCCCAGTGGTTCCCATGGTGACCGGTTACTGAGAGGACTACGTAAGCATCACCTAATGGGTTTTCAAAATACATGCCCAGACACAACTATAGACAGAATGGAATTTCTGAAGCAGGAGCCTGGTAATCTGCATTTTCATAAGCACCCCTGCAATTCTGATCCTCAGGTTTGGGAACCACTGACCTAGAAGCCCCTACCACCATATTTGAATCCTATTTCAGAGAAGCCCAGAAGTCAACCTGATGAATGAAGAGATTGTATCAACACACTAGAATCCAGGAGACTGCTGTCATGTGCTAATCTGTACCCCAGGCTTAACAAGACTGCGCTGATGTGTTTACCACCACAAGTGCATCTGAGCCCTTTTGGGTGCACTGTGACAGGCACCAGGACACAGTGACAAGGAAGCCCTCACGCCTGGTGAGGAGGTTGTCGGGAAGGCCCTCTAGTCTGGGACTAACCAGCAAGGCTGAGGGGCATGAAGGTCTATGGCGGCCAAGACATGGCCTCTGGGAGCACAAGGAGTGGGCGGGAGAGGTGGCAAATGAAACATGGGCTTATCTGCCACACCAAGGAGTCAGGCTTTATCTTGAAGACAATAGGGTTTCTTAATCTTGAGGTTTCCAATGACCTGTGACTCCCCATCTCTTCCTTCTCCACTTCCACCTACAAGTATACACACAACTGCAGGTGTTTGGGGTATGTCTGCTTCTCTGGGGAGAATGGCTGTCATTAAATTCTGAGGAGTCCCAATACCTACAGAAACCACTGCAGTCTTAGAGAAGGGTCAATTCATACCCCATGCACCTGGGCTCCATAAAGGGCAGGGTCCAGGATCAGGATCTGCACCTCAGTGGACAGGCAGGCCATGTGTGCTCAGGAAGCCCACCAGACCCAAGGGACCTGGAATTCTAGTCCTATCACACCTACTGCATAGCAGCCCTAAGCCATTGGCTGCTGGTTCCCAGCTCAAGGTCAGGTACCTGGATTCTCCGTCAGTTCTCTTTCTTCTCTGACTGCTGCTTCTTTTCAGCCTCCAGCTTTTGCTGTTTTGCTTCCAACTTTCTCCTTTGGCACATTTTCACTCCAGCAAATGCCAGACAGAGAATTAATGTTTTCGCTGCCAAGATATACAGCAGCAGGGGCACGTGTTCAAGAACCTTCAGGAAGAAAGAAACCATTCTAAATGTTCCATGGCTGATGTGGGATGTTTACATTCCCTCACTCTACAAATATTCCCTGAGCACCTATTCTGCAACAGGTACGAGACGGGGTGCGGGGCTATGGTAGAGACCAAGAGGTCAACCTGTGTCCAGTGTAGCTCGCTCACGCTCACGCTCAAGACCAAGCAGACAAGGGCCCTGTCCCCACGTAGCCAGCAGGCTACACTCTACTGAGAGGATCATGAGTCAGCTACCGGTGCGGTGACTCTGGTCACACACTAATCCATGCAATTTGCTGACCTCCCAGGTCCCTGCCACTGCTGGACTGTGTGACCTGGGACAGTCTCCAAGCCTTTTCAAGCTCTTGGCTCTCCACCTGCAAGTCAGGCTGGCCAGACCTTCCTTCTGGGCCCTCAGCTCTAGCACCCTCTGATTCCCTCGTTTCCAGCAACTCCTTAGCACTGACATTAAAAAAAAAAAAAAATACAACAGAACATAAAACATTAAAATTTCACTACCGACTAACTGCTGCCACAAACCCATTGGCTAAAATTAAGTCTGGGGAGTAACTGGATCTGAATCACCCACTCTTTGCACTAGTCGGTTTTTTATTATGAAATGCCATATATCAAAATGGTATCTCAAAGTAAATACCATATGAAATAGTTTCACACGCATGGTTAATGTGATCTGAATGATATAATTATGAGCTTTTTGTGTGAATAAAAATTCCTTTCCAAATAAAGGTATGCTTCTGTTGAGTAATGATTAGAGGACTAAGATTTATTCCAATGAAGCCACTAGGTTAAATTGCCAAATATCATTTATTATATGCAATACCAATAAAATGATGTTCTACTACAGAGAGTACCTACGAACCTCCCTTTAGCAGTTAGTTTAATTAAAAGTGACCTGAAACTAGTGAGAACAACATGCTTACAGAACTCCAGGCTGGAAAGAGCTTCCGAGATGACCTAGTCTAGTCTGCCTCCTTGTCTCCTGAGCAGGGTGAGCAGAGCCCCAGGGGCGAGAGGTCAGCCTGTGTCCTGTGTAGCCTGCTCAACGCTCCCAAGGAGGCTGGAGCGAGAACAGGACAGTCTACCCTGGACCAGGCACCAGGACACAGTGACCCGGAAGCCCTCACACCTGGTGAGGAGGGCCTCTGTCCCTGATTCCTGACTGCCAATGAGGTGGAATTAATGAAATCACCACTTATTAACATGTACATACACGTTCCCATAATTTTTTCAAATTTTTCACGACTTAGACCTAGATGTGGACTTCACATTTAGAAGACATAGCATTGGCAGCTGCACGCCAGGGACTTCCAGGGTGCTAAGTGCCCTACGCTTTTCATGCTCTCTCCATGAAGGACGGTCCTGACTGTGGAGCTGAGAACACGCAAAGTGAGGGAGAGTGGTGTGACCAGCTGACCTTCACCATCACAGTGTCCTGGAAGACGTACGGTGTGCTCCTCAGCAATTTTACAATTACGCAAATAAGGGATGGCTTGGCTACTGAATATACCAGGGGCAACTGAACTCACTACCTTTCAAATCATTTAATTGGTTATGGATGGATATTTGCAAAAGGTTGTAATGTGATCCAGTAAGAATATAATGGATATCATGGGGGGAGGGGAAATGCAAATATTAAAGTCATTTTAATAGAAATAGTAAAAACACAAGAACATTCCATAACTAGATAATAGTTTTCAACCATGAAATCATTTTAACAGAAAAGAATAAATAAAATACTCATTTCAGAAAGAGCCTTCTGGCAAAAGTATAAAAGACTAAAACTGTCATGAAAGTAACACTTAAAAAATTTTTACCCCAGTAAATATAAGCAACTTAGAATCCTGATTTGGCTTCCAGGCTCTTCTAACCCTCAGTACTGCCGCTAACTGCACATCCCCCCAACGTCCCTTGAATTCCTTCGCTTTCTTAAAGGCTCACATTTTAGAAAGGAGAAGATTTGCCTCCATCTATATAAAGCAGCTGTGTAAAGAATGTCTATCATTGCTATGTAAACCTCTTTTCATGTTTATTAGGATTTTCTAGGCTAACTGAAGCACTAACTCACTCGGCAAAGAGACTCTCTTTCGAGTCTCTAAATCTCTTCTGATGTGTCAATATGATCCTACTACAATGGTGCCACACCACAGTCCCAATTCCCTGGGGTTGACAGGGGAGGTACCGTCAACCAGCAGTTGCCCCACTGAAATGGAAGCACACAGGCCAGTGGGCGCAGGCTAGTAGCTGTGGTATTTACTTTCTTTTCAACAGCAGTAGCAGGAGAGAAGTCTGGGACTGAAGAGGAGGCCGAGCGAGGGCAGGAAAGGTCAAAGACACAAAAAGTGAGAAGGGACAAAGAAAGGGGCTTCAACAGGGATGGAAGGGACTCCCGACCTGGCCTGCTTGGTAAGGGAGTCTGGATGGCCCCAAGAACTATTATGTGATCAGCACTCAGCAATTCTCACCAAAAAAGGGAAAAGGGGGCAACGCCTGTGGCTCAAAGGCCCCATATGCCAGAGGTGGCAGGTTCAAACCCAGCCCTGGCCAAAAACTGCAAAAAAAAAAAAAGGAAAAAGGATGTTTGAGGTGACCCAGGTCATCAGTGACCAACAGAAAAAGACAAAGGTACCTGGAGACGCAGAGAGAGCAATGAAAGAATTATGAACACTTTCAAATGAAGAGAAAGAGGCTATTTATACCTCTACACTGCCCGTGTGTGTGTGTGTGTGTGTGTGTGTGTGTGTGTGTCTTCTCACTCATGAGTGGGAACCACTTCCAACTCTTTGGAAGTGCTGGAAGCTTTCTTTGTTCTTAAATAAAATCTCTCTTTGTTATACTAAAGCCTGTGTGAAGTTACTTTTGCTCTGGCTGCTCCAGTTTTCCCACTTTCCATTCCTGCTGTGCCTCGGTTGAACTTTCTACTTCCCCTAGTAACTGAAGCAGCCCAAGTGGGTTCAGGGAACCAGGACCCCTGACCCTCGACAAAAAGGACTAAAGAGAAGGGTTGGGGGGGGGCCCTTCCTATCCCCCTCCAGGGCACTAAGCTTTAGTTGTGTTAAATCCCTCCCTGATTTCCTTCTAGGAAAATCCCTTACATCTCTTGAAACATGCAGACCCTGAAGGAGGAAAATGAATGTTGAGGTAGACTAGTTCTACACTGATTTTGAAAAATAAAACTCCAGTATCTGTGAAATAGGAAAAATTAACTCCTTAAATAGTAACTGGCTAATGCACAGGTAGTGCTGAATGTCACTGCCAGCCATGGCCCACTGAGCCAGAAGGAAATGGCCACAGGATGCCCTTAGCTGCCACACCTCTCTGTACTCAGGCATAGGCAGGACCCATTCCTTTCTGAAACTACTCAGAAGGGGCCCGTGTTTAAACACAAGGCTGTTCCCTAGAAGTCATGGTGCTATCTGCCTGTGCTTCCCTTCTGCTGGGAAGGTTTGGGCCAATTTTGTTCCCAAATGTCACAAGCAGGATTGGGTTGGGTGGTCAAGTGGGTTGATGGCACTCGACTCCTCCACCTGCAGCACCCTGGACCAGCGTGCATCAGCACCACCTGGGAATTTATGAGAAACGCAAATGCCCACACCCCACCCCAGACCTACCCAATCAGGAACTCTTAACCAGCCCTCAAAGTGACCGTGATACACATGAGTAGGAGAACCAGCACCTTGGAGCACTAAACAGAATGCTCTGAACCTTGTTGACACAGCCTTCAGTAGCAGGCACTGCCTCTTACCCCCACTGACTTAGCCCCTGCAGTGAGTGGTAAATGGGCCTCTCTCAATCTTATCCCCACTTTCTGTTTCTTCACTCCTTCACAGCAGGCTCACTTGGCTTCCTTAACTTCAACCACGTCCTCCTGGAGACGAGTCCCTCAGCCCTTCTGCAGGGTCACCCAAGCTCCACAGAGCAGGGGGAGAGAGAGAGCCACGCCCCTAGCTCCCTGGTTCTGCTTCCAGACCTTTCCAGTTTCTCCTTGAAGCAGAAAGCTGCTAGAGGTTTTGAAGAAGGAAATGTTTGTAATAATTAAAAAGAACACATACAACAAGATCTTGCATTTAAAAATACACACACCACACTTGTATGTATGGGAAAAAAATACTGGTAACAAAATATACCAAAATTGTTAATAGTAGCCATCCCTGGGTGGTGAGATCACATAAGATTTTTATTTGATCTTCTACTTCTTCACTTCTTCAAAGTGGCTAAAATAATCACATTTTAGTGGCTGCTCTAACCTCCACCTCACCTTATTGACTTCAGGGATTAAAAGTGGCATCTCCTTTCTCTCTGTAAAACATGCTGTTGCCACAGCCCACTGAATGCTTATAGCCAGCAGGCGACTCTGGTTTCCTGTGAACTGCTCCCACCAGCTGAATTGGTGTTTACTCACCAACCCGTTTAGGCTGTCCTTGATGCTGTATTAGATAACTAATATAACATGACACTTAGGGAACATGGCTACATCTAGAAAAAGTTGTTTCCATGAAAACTGAATTGAATGCTTTGAAAGATTCAAGTTTGAATTAGAAAATAATAATGCTGTTGGCAGGACAACTGTAAAAGATTAGGGAAGAGCATCACAATCTGGAAAGATTTTGTACACAGATTGCTTCATAATCTTAATCCACTGTCCTCATCCTTTCAGATTGCTATAACAAAGCACCAAAGATTGAGCGACTTACAAACATGAGACATTTATTTGTCACAGTTCTGGAGGCTGATAGTCCAAGACCAGGACACAGCATGGCTGGGTTCTAATGAAGAGCCTCTTCTCAGGTACAGACTGCTGACTTCCCCTTGTCTCCTCACGTGTCAGAAATAGGCCCAGAGAGCTGTCAGCAGTCTAATCCCCTTCATGAGAGCTGAGGCCTCCTCACTTCCCCACCTCCTAGAGGCTCCACCTCCAAATACACCACACTGGCGCTACAGTTGCCACTTATGAATTTGGAGGGGACACAAACATTCAGTCCATTGCACCTATTTTAAAGAAACTAAGATGTAGGCAAAGCTTTACAGGCACGATTTTCCCAAGAAAAGTCAAGTAGATCTGAACTTAGTGGATCCACACTTAAAGAACTTTAAGTCTGGCCTTTTTCCAGATATCTGGTGGATAAATGTACATTTGTATATTTTAACTTAAAACATTAAATAGTATTTTGCTCTCATCTACTTTTTCCTTTTAATCTACTTCTATAGAGCTTTAATTCTGAATTTTTACAATTAGGAGGAAAGAAAAAACCCAAGCCGCAAATATTTAAAACTGTTCTTACCTTCCAGTTCATGGCAAACCAACTGTGAATTCACTTCTGATCAGTGCAGTCCCCTTCCAGACAAGCACATGAGGAGGGAGAGAGAGAAGCTCAGGCTCAGGAAGGTGGAAGGTCTGACCTGGGTGGGAAGAAAAGACACAGGTCAAGTCTGGGTTTTCTAGAGCAGACCACCTTAGGGAGATGTCTCTGTGTAGAAAGTGAGCTTTGCAGAGACAGGTTGTGTCCTACAAGGAGACCTAGACCGTGGTGGGAAGCAGACAGGCTGGGTGAGGGCCAAGACGGACCTGGCTCTTGTTCACCAGAAAGCTCTCCTCAGCCCCCAGCAGAGACCACAGTGCCACTCCGGAGGGGACTTAATCATCTGTGGAAGTAAGAGCTCAAATCCAAAGGCTGCCTCTCCACCCACCTCCTGTTCTGAACAAAGGCTACTTTGTGAATGAGTATCTGTTTCTCAGGTTCTCTTGAGTGTTAATTAAGCTACGTTTGGTTTATAAAAGATTACCTGGAGACAAGGGGACAAGTGACAGGACAAAAAAATTGTCCTAGCAAAGCAATTCATATGTAGAATTCCCTCTAAGCACAGGGAGACACTTCAGGAGTTCTTAGAGTAAGGCAAGTGACAAGGCAGAAACACACCCAGAGCACAGGTTTGCTCTCATATGTCACTAATTCTACAACACAAACTCCAAGAGCCAGGAGACTTGTGCTCTGCAGGAAAAACCTACACAGTGTGGTGAGTGACTTCCCTCTGAGATCTCCATCTCATCTGTAAGTGAAGAAAGGCTGAAGATGGTGTCTAGGGCTCCTACTTTTTCTGAAATTCGAGATTTTGTTTTTTTGACAGAGTCTCATTCTGTTGTCCAGACTAGAGTGCCATGGTGCCAGCATAGCTCACATCAACCTCAGACTTTTGGGTTCAAGTGATGCTCCTGCCTCAACCTCTTAAGCAGCTGGGACTACAGGTGCCCACCACAACACATGGCTAGTTTTTTTTTTTGCTTTTAGTAGAGACAGGGTCTTGCTCTTACTCACGCTGGTCTAGAACTGCTGAGCTCAAGTGATCCTCCCACCTCAGCCTCCAGAGTGCTAGGATTACAGGTGTGAGCCACTGCGCCTGGCCCTGAAATTCCACGATTGAGAGCATAGTAATCATAGCTTCACTTCACCTATGCTAAAATGCTTAGATGAACTAATTCATTTAGTCCTCATAGACTGCCCTGTGAGGTAGCCGATTACCTTCACATTACAGAGGTGAAAACAAGGTTTAGGTAACATATGCAGGGTCTCACAGCTGGGGCTGGGATTCAGACCCATCCTGTCTGGTCCCAGGGCCTTAACCTCAGTATTATCCTGACGCAGGCAGAGAGCTTTGCATTCAAAAACCACAGGAATGCTTTTCTTTAAATGTACTTATAATTAGAACTAAGAAAAGTGGCAGAAATTTCACAGGCCCTTAGAAAGGGAATAAGATAAACTTCAGAGAAGATGTTTTCAAAAAAACATTCGATTACAAAAGCATGTAAATATAATAAATCTATTCAAGGTTATACTACCTTGAAAACAAGCTAGTGGTTGGCATGAGATAGCCAAGTGTTCCCCATTACTTTTTCAAAGTCAGATAAGCTGACAGTAGGAATTTAAACTGTGTATCTGTTTATATGTACTCCCAGTAACTGAAGGTGCAGTAAAAAGAAAATCCCATTCTCAGGCACCACTAAGAGCTGGCCTCACAGAGCATTCAGTTAGGAAATTTCTTGCTAAGCTCCCACAAGCAAGAACATGCAAACTGTACCTATGTCTATCACCTAAAACTAAAGCCTATTGGATTCCACAATAATAATGACATCCTGTAAGATAAACAGGTGACAGAACGGGAGATAAGACAGAATCAGACATTCTTGCACCTACCTAGGAACACCTCCACAACTGATGCTTCCTTCATCCCCTTATTTTATGTAAAATGTAGATTTCTTGGTCCTCACAAGAAGGTAGCCACTATCTCATCACTGTCCCCCGCCCCACCTTATCACTGCCCCTACGCACCTCCCTGCTGCCCTTTTCCTTCTTCCTACGTGCCTTTAAAATGCTAAAGGTTCTGGGTGGCACCTGTGGCTCAGTGAGTAGGGCACTGGCCCCATATCCCGAGGGTGGCGGGTTTGAACCTGGCCCCGGCCAAACTGCAACAAAAAAAATAGCTGGGTGCTATAGTCCCAGCTACTCGGGAGGCTGAGGCAAGAGAATCGCCTGAGCCCAAGAGCTGAGGTTGCTGTGAGCTGTGACGCCACAGCACTTTACCCAGGGAGACAAAGTGAGACTCTGTCTCAAAAAAAAAAAAAAAAGTGCTGAAGGTTCCAACTTCCTCTTCAGAAACACAGCCACAGTTTCTCTGATGTTTGTGTTTTTCACAGATGTGGCCTCAAAACGTTGGCTTAATGAACCCCCACTGAGATTTTTGTCTCAGTCATCTGCCTGGGTTGATAGTACTCATTACCTGCCTTTACAAGTGGCCCATTTGTCTTTAAGTAGCAGCAGATTCTAAGCATGAAGAAATATATCCCTAACACTTTGTAACCTGTTGCTAGAATTTTTCACTGTATCTCTGATAATCTTAGGGATTAGCTATGTTGTATATTAAAATAAAATGTTTAATACATTGTACTTTTAAAATTCCTGCTTTCAGGTGGACACAAATACTGTAGGTGACTTTGGCTGTTTACCACAATTTTCTGAGAGCAAATTACATACCCAGTGAATTGATTAGGATATTGATTCCCAAGGTCAAGATAACAAACAGGTCCAAAAATCTTTAAGGAGGAAATAAACGAAAAAGAACATCCAGTGGTCTGGCCCTCCAGCAATGTGCTATGTTTATTGACAATGTGCCGTGTGACTTTGGACAAGTCACTTGGCCTCTTGAAGCCTCAACTCCCTCAGCTGTAACTTCTCCTTCAGAATGAACTGTAAACAGTAAGCACCATGCTCAGCACACAGAAAGCACTAAATAAATATTAAACATTATTACGACAAATCTTTCTCCTTGCACTAACCGACACCCCAAGCTGAAGGACACAGACAAGTAGCACCCAGCAGAAAATGTGGTCATTCCAAAACAGCAGGGCATAGGCTAACCTGAGGACCAGAACTGGAGACTAGGACTCTGTTCTTGGTGGCACCAATGGCAAGGCATGTGAGTGAGGGCAATTAACTCTGTAAAAATGTTCTCATTTTTAAAATCAGTATCCAAGAAATAATTCTGCAATTCTGGAATTCACAACTCATCTATCCCCTCTGATACTACAGAACCTGAGTGCAAAAATATACTACCGTTGATTGCCTCAACTTCAGACCTAGAGTGATGAGATTCAAGCTCTTTAGGAAAGAAACCTATGTAAAGTCAGTAAGCAACAGGAGTTGGAGGAATGGAGGACAAGAGGGCAAACCCCCCTGACCAGCCCTGCTCATTCCCCCCTACTTAAATTACATACCCCAAGCCAGCCATTTTCATAGCACCCTGCTGCCTCCTGCAAATGAGAACTAAGAAAGCTAAAAATATCACTGCTTTGCTCTGCTGCAATGTGTACACCTGATGCAATATTAGAAACAAGAGGCAGCTGGTATCTAACAGCTGAACTGCAAAAGCCAACAGGACGCAGCCAATTTTGAGAGTCATTAAAAATCTATGAAGTGCAGGAAATTTTAAACTTCCCTTGGACCTATCCAGTCTTAGGATAAAACTAAACAAAAAAACAAACCAAATACTTCTATTTCTCTAACTGCAAAAATATCCTGAGTTTTAATTTGCCAAGTTTTTCCTAGAAATAAAAACCATATTCGCTTATTCTGGTTAGGACAATTAACGCAATATAGACAATAATGTCTGCAATTTACGTTTTCTTCTTGGCACACCTAACAAACTCAAGGGTCAGTCTCTCTCTTGGTGCCTAACTCCTTCCAACCATTAATCAGGCCGTGACCTTGCCTGAACTTTCTCTTATTCACAGTATCTACCTTTTTCACTCCAAGCCTGCACCCCATCATTTTAGGTAAGGGTAGGTCCGGGGAGGAGGCTACCAGGTGAACCCGGGGCATCACTTGGCCCTCCCCGCTCTGTACGGGGGCGGGGGAGGGGCCTTGACCTCCTAGAAAACCAGCCCCACCGGATCTCGACTGCTCAGACTACACATCTCCATCACTTCAGGGATACGCTAGGAGGGGTGGCGGAGTGTCCGCGCTCTCTGTCGGCAGTCCCTGCCCTGGAAGAGCCACGATGATGCCTGAGCTCTGTGCAACCCGGGCAAGTCGCCTAACCGCTCTGGGGGCCTAGGCCCATCCTCGGCAACCCGTGGAGTTGCAATTCGGAGTCCTCGTCCCCTACGCCCCGCGCAACACTCGGGAGCGACCCCTGCCGCACCCAGACCCCTTCTACTGAACAGTGTGTCCAGAACATTAAGGCCGGGGCGTTCCGCGGCGGCTGTCACCCTCCCTGGCCCCACCTGGGGACCCGGCGCCGCGCGGCGGAGTCCTGCAGGCGTTTGTTCCAGAGAAAACGCGAGCACAGGCCCAGCCATCAGACTTTAGCATCCCAAACAGCTCTCAACTTCGGGACATACTCCCACCGACCCCGACGTCGCACACTTACAGCTCCCGGCGTCTGCCCGCCAGAGCCGCTCCAGCAAACAATCCGCGACTCCCACAATGCTGCGGGGGAAAACTACATGTCCCAAAATGCAGCGCTCCGCGCGCCGGCGCAGTGGGCCCGGGTAGCCGTCGCGGTAGCAGCTTCTGTAGCGCGCAGTGTGTGCGCAGGCGCAGCCAGCGAAGGCAGCCTCCTGGGGTGCGCGGGTGCACGTCCAGGCGCAGTGGGTCCCTGGAGACCCCAGTGGGTCGGCGGAGCAGCGGAGGGAGAACCATGGGAAGAGTGCCGGACTTCTTGTCCGGGACGGTGATACGGTCTCGTTCTGAGCTGGAGGCTGACGGCAACTAGAGGGCTGGTGGTCTCTGCGTCTTTCCGCCCTCTGCCTTCCCTCATTTCCGGCCCCGCCCCCGCCCCCCTCTGCTGCCTTCTGCTGACCTGTAGGTTCTCATAAGAAGTGTCCAAATTTAGCGTTCGTTTTCTCTGACAATTTGCAAGCCCCTTCCTCAAGGATAATGGTGGAGATCCCCAACACTATGTCCCCATGTGCCTTCATTCAACAAATGTTTCGTGAACGATTGCAGAGCTTGAGCCCACTCGGTCCTCACGCCATAAGAAGGCACAAACTGGACCCCCCCACCCTACCTCCACCCCCACCCCCAATACAAAGATAGCAGGACAGAATGTTCTTAACAGTTCTCGCCGAGTGATCTACTCACCTTTCCAGGCATGAGGAAATTGAGGCCAGGGGATATTTAGGGGCTGGCGCTAGAAAATTCTAAAATTGCAGTAACAGTCGAGTTTTAAAACCAGGCGGTCTAAGTTTAACTCCGTGATGAGAAGTACTAGATGCGAGGGGTGCAGAGCTGCGAGCAAACTGTGTTGGTTGACAAGGGAAGTTTTCCCAGAGAAAGCAACAAAAATTGCTCTGTTCTAAGCACTTTGAGGCTCAAAGTTTCATAACCTAATAATAAAGGACTTGGAATAATTACAGTTGAGCCTTGAACAACTTAGGAATTGGGGCACTGCAGTTAAACTTTGCTTATAAGAAACCCATGTTGTTCAGGGTCACCTGTATAACTATTTCACACATAAAGAAGTGGGAGCTAGAGATTGAAGTAATTTTTTCCAGTGTTTCAAAGACAAGTGTCTGAGGTGGGACTTGACCCTAGAATTTGCATCTAGAGTTTATCAGATCAGCCGCTACCATGTTCTCCTTTTTAAGTAGAACCTCCATACTTGACCACCTACCTATATTGACTGCCTCCTTAAGTTGACTTAATTTTCATAGACTGGACATGTACCACCTGTGCATGTCAGCACAGTAGGCCTAGGTCCTTATGTTGACCATCTCCACATGTTGACCAGTTTATTACTGTCCCTTGGGTAGTCAACCTACTGAGGTTCCACTTGGTACCCAAGTCGAGTGGAGCCAGTAGACCAGGCAGAAGGAACTCTAAAAGCAAATGGTAGTGTTGTGGGAATTTCTTTCTGCAGTAGGTCCTTGGTCTTGAAGATGTGAAGATTTGAAGAATGAACCCACAGACCACAGAGATCAGTGATAAGACAGAATTTATTACATAGAAAGGAATAGAAAAGGAAGGAAAGGCACCAGAGGGACTGCACAAGAGTATTAACAAATGGATGCAGTTCTTCCAGCTGCCCCTGCCCATGGGGAAGTAGCAGGAGGTCCAGTCCAAAATGGCCTAGCTTACATGAAATACTGCAAAAACTGCTTTTCTCCTGTCTTACGTTTATTCAGAGAGTACAGTTTGGAGAGAAAAAGTCTATTTGCATGGGCCTGGAAAATCGGGGTGTTGTCCAGCCCTGAATGGAGGAAACCCCGTATCAGGGTAAAGAAAAAGTCATTTGAACTGGCACTTTTAGGTGCTGAGTTGAAAGTAGAAATCCTAAATTGGTGGGAGGTGATCCTCACATGGCAAAATGCCCCACACAGCTTCAACCACTGTACACCTAAACATGCTCATAGAGATCTGGCTTTTCCCGAAAGTAAAGTTGCCTGATAAACCTCTATGTTACCACCTACGCTTTCGGTGATAATAATTAAATGTACTTAATAGGAAACCCTAGGTTCTTTCCCTGGATTGTTTTCCTGTGTCAAAGGTAAACAAACCAGACACTAGTTAAAGCAGTAGGGAAAGTATTGCAATAGGGAAGAGGGTCTAGCATGAACTGAGTTCAACTCCCATTTGTGCAGAGGTGACAGAATGCAGGGGCAGGGCTGGGGCAGGATCAGGGAAGTGGAAATGTATGATGAGTGGAAATGGCTGGTCAATGTGACCTGGGTTTGTGAACTGGCACAAATCTGGAGGAGAAACTAACTTCTGAGACAAGTCTGTGTGGTAGAAGATTTACATCTCAAAGGTGGAGAGAAAGGATTTATAATTTTAAACTTTCTAAAGTAATTGGTCCAACAAGAGGTTTGGGGTGGGCCTATCTACCTGCTACCTGGCTAGAACAAATAGTAAACTCTCCACACAGCATTCATTTTTCTCAGGTAGGCACTTTAAGGGGGTCTGGGGTCACCCTCAGGATACGGCCTTTGGCTGGTAGAAACTATGCCAGTGTTTGTTCAAGTCTCTTAGTGTGCATCGGTGGACGAAATCATTTGTGCCAATAGTCTGCAGATTTTATAGACCAAGTTCAGGCTTCAGTCAAGAAGAGGACTCAGAGGAGCCTGGCTCATGTGTCTAAAGAGGAAGTCTTTGTCATCTGGTGGGAACCTCGAAGAGCAGAGGCCTGGGAGTTATAGCCTGATTGCTGCTCTGACCTCTCCAGGATGTATGTTTCTGCGTGGGACAGCATTTCCAGATCTGAGGGAGCAGGCCACTGTCACCACACCTGCTCTTGGAATATGAATGGCTTTCTCAAACACTGTAGGGAATAGTTCTGTTAGCAAAACTGCAAATCTGTCATTAGGAAACGGATATTTTGTATGTATCTCACTCTAGTTTTACACAGAAAAGCTTGTAGTTGGTCTGGGAGGCCCACAAGTATGCTTCAAAGAAGAGCTCGTTTTCTGAATTTTGTCTTAGTGGCCTGAGATTTGAGGCTGTGCACACAGTTGCTATGCCCAGGCTGGGAAGGGGGAGAGCGCACAGGGCAAACTAGGAGGCATGAAGCCACAGGATGTTAAGGCCCTGCACCTCTGTTGCCATTGACTTCCCATTCTCCGCTGCTCTCAGAGAGGAGACCTTGCCTGGTGTCTGGCCTGCCTTCCTGCCCCTGTGCTGGCTCTGTCCACTCGGTGTTGATCTCTGTTAGGACCTTACCACATCCTATCATAATGATGTTCACTCTCTGACTCCCCCTCTACTGTGAGTTCCTCCAGGTTTGAGAGTCTCATGCATCTCTATGATGCAGTGATTCAGAGAGATCAATGTTGCCATATTGAATTAGCATAGAAAGTCATGTAATCTCGGTGGACTGTGGTTTCCTCATCTATAAACAAAGTCGTCTGCCAACAGTAGAATGATCAGCCTGACATTCCATGATACCGCGCACCCTGCCGTGCAAAATGCTAAGCAGCTACCTTAGTCCAGCTTTTGCAACAGACATCAGATAGTTAGACACTTTCTATACTTTTAGTTTCTTCAAACGTAAATGGAAATAAGTAACCATAATGCAATAAAATCTAGTGAAAAGAATAAGTTGTTTATAAAACCATGTTATAACTTTACAGTATTTTTTCTTAAATGACAAGAACTTTCAAAGCTTAGTTTTCTGCAAAATTTTAAGTGTTAGTTTAAAAATATGCTTCTGTTGCACCAAGTAGCTCTTAAATATTTGACTTCTCTGCTAGGGATTATTTGCCCTTTGAAATGTTCGTTCTGTCTTCAGACTTCCAAATAAGTTAAATGCCAGAAGAACAATACATGTAAAGAAGCCTCATAGTTCTGTTCATTTATTACTTCAGACTCCACGTTCAAGGATTAATAAATCGGTGCTCCTACGTCAGCCCAGCAAGCGTGATAGATTTTGAACCTCATCTTGTGAAAAATGCATCTGGGTTATTTATAAATTGAATTTGTCACATACAAATGATGTTTCATGAAGAAGATTCAGTGATTTGTAAATCTCTCCTTTCTATCCCCACTGCCACTGCCCAAGCACTTTACGTCAATTTGGCTTTATTTTCACTATTGGCATTGATTAAAATGACATTTGCATTGCCCAGAAAGTAACAGAGGGCTTCAGCACAAAACGCGTGTCTGATAATCAGCAAGCATGAGTCACCGAAATGGAAATGTCATCTGTCTTAGTTGGCTAACCACATAATCGCCATGAAAATTGTCAGCCGAGAGGAAGGAAATTTCTTCCAAACAATTGCAATTTGAACTTGCTTGGAGGCACAGGTGTCTCCTTGTATCTGGGTATCAGAGATTGGCTTGGTGCTTCTCTCTTATCAGGGAGACATTGTGGAACCTATTGCACCAATATTCTCATGGATGGTGGCCTTTGATTCTTCTAGATTCAAAATTTGGCTTTTGTACTTCTCCTGCCAGTCCTCCACAATGTACTGGTGGTAGGGGTCGTTGGAGTGCTCTCGCCTCTTGGATTTCACCGTGCTCACCAGGATGGCCACGATGATGAAAGAGAACATTCCGATCATCACCATGAGGTACAAGATGACATAGTAGAAGTTCTCAGCATCCACTTTGGCCTGGAGGGCCTCCTGCTCGGCAGTCGTGTTCCTGCGCCAATTGTCCATATAAGTAACAAAAATCCTTTTGAAGACATCTTCCACTGTCTGTGTAAAATTAGATAAAGTAGCCATGGTTCCCTCCTGCTGCAATTTAAATAATAAATAGATGAACAAGGTTAAGGAAACAAACCCTTTCAGCATCCAGACCTTAGGGGAGGGAGGGAGATACAAGCAGAGAAATAATATTATTTCCTCTTAACCCGGCTGGTCATTGATTCAGTGCAGATTTTATTAGTCTTTAAGCTGATTATAGACGTTTTATTAATTATTTGGTGTGTATAATTATTTTTTATTTTTTTAACTGCTACACAATGTGGGCGCAGACCTACTTATTTTATAATAAAATTTGAATGGAGGACAAGAAACTATATCTATACATATTTTGATATAATGACATATGTAAACGAATGTATACTTACACATGAAAATGGGGAAGTCTGGAAGTAAATAGATCAAAATGTCAAGAGTGGGTGGTGCCCTTAAAGACACAGATTTTTTTTCTATATGCTTTTTCCATGTTCCAAATTGTCATCAGTAATCTTGCATTGCTTTTGTTTTTAAAAAGATCAGTAACCTCACAACAGCTAGGACAATGCCACAGCCATAACAAGCACTTGACAAATACCAGTTGGATACAGCAACAACTCATTTATTCTCTCTGGTTTTAGAGAACTGTGGAGCTTTAGATAAACCTTGAGGCAAAAGATTGCAAGGGCCATCAACACACTTTCCAATTTGTTCCATCTTTTATGTCCAGGCTGTACATTGTCCCCACTATCTTAAAGGGAGGGGCATCCATGTTTATATTTGGAAGGAGTACTTTGGGTAAGAGAAGTAAAGAAACAATCTGAGAGACCACTCAGACTTTTCAAAGCATCTCCCCTTTTCAGTCCCACTGTTAACTCCTCCCCCTTCCCAGCCTCCTTTTAGAGACAAGGCCTTGCTCTGTTGCCAGGGTAGAGTGCAGTGTTGTGAACATAGCTCACTGCAACCTCAAATTTCTGGGCTCAAGCGATCCTCCCACCTCAGCCTCTCAAGTAGCTAGGGGTACAGGCGCATGCCACCACATGTGGATGATTTTTCTACTTTTTACTCAGTTTGGTCTCAAATTCCTGGCTTCAGCTGATCCTCCTGCCTCAGCCTCCCAAAGTGCTAGGATTACAGATGTGAGCTGCTGTACCCTGCCCAATGTGCCCTTTACGAGGAACTGTGCCATTTCCTTGCTTTTAGAATGATACAACAGCTTCTGTTGTTCGTAAAATAAAATCCTAATTCCTTAACAGGATTTACAGGCCTGGCCTGGTCGGCTGGGATGGCCTCCCCAGTTAGCCCTTGTTCACCATGCTTTGGGCACACTTGTCTTCTTTCCTGCCAGTCACTAAGCTCTCTTGCCTCCGGACATTTGCACATCCTGCCCTCAACCTGGAATATCTTTGTCCTTCTCTTGTACCTTTCTCTTCATCCTTTATGTCCCAGCCTGATTGTCACTGCTTCTGGGAAGACTTCCCTGATTTGATTCTAAATCAGTTCCCACCACTGCCGCCACCTTTCTCCAATAGCATCTGATTCTTTTTCTTCAGAAGTACCCTTTACACATGTGGTAATTAAATGGGTGTGAGTGTTATTGGCTAAGTGTCCCCTTTCCCACTCAACTGTCATGTCTATCACCTTTGTCTAGCCTGCTATAGCGAATGTCTGGCCCAGCACCTGGCACACAGAGGGCGTTGAATGGATGTTGGATGAGTGAATTAAAGTGCCAGGCACTGTTCTAGGCTCTGGAAATGCAGAGGTGATAGGAACTCCATCTCCGAGAGGCTTAATTTAATGAGAAAGAGCAAATAAATGACAATGCAACGTGCAAAGAGTCATAACAGGCATAAAAACAGAGATAAGGGAGCTGAGAAAATGGAGCCCAACACGGCTCATGGACGAGGCAAGTTAGTGTGAACAAAACCAGAAGCAACACAGGCAGTGAGTGCCCCCGTGGTGAGCAGGGCCAGCAGGCCCACACGCCCAGTAACAGCTCAGACGGTGGTTTGCCTGCCGCTGTTCTAAAAGCAGTGTCCCCTCTCTTTACCGCGAGTCTTTCATGCAAAGAGAAGCTTTAGCTCTCCCCATCTGGGGAAGTGACACATAAACTTCCAGGTATTTGTCCCACAGACTGTATCTTCCCAGACTATATCTTCCTTTAATAAGAATTACTCTAAGTATGTTTTTGTCAGTCTAACATGTTAAGTTCTGTTATTTGAAGAACTCTAAGATAACTCTAAGATCTTTCTTTGCTCTCTTCACCACACAAAGCACAAAACCTAGTGCGTTACAAGAAACTTAACAAACAGAGAAGAATCACCCCAAGCTACACACGAAGCGCATTTTCTATGCAATGTAACAGAGATGACTTTTCTTTCTTCTTAAAATAATACAGCTCACTGTGAGAGAGTGTAGCTAGCTGGCTTTAATCCACACTAGACTTTGCCTCTGGCTCCTGGAGAGACAAAGTCCGCTCATGTGGGGCGAGTTCCCATGTTCGTCTGTCAATAGGCGAGTCCACCCTGGCCCCCTCCACCCTCTGTGCTCTCCTCCCACCCTCTGCGCTCTGTTGGGTTAATCTCAGAAACTCCTTGGGCAGGGCCCATGAGCCTTTCACCTTCTGGATCGACCACATCTATACAGCTTCATCCAATAAAGGAAACTGTGATTTTTTTTTCTAGCTTTTATGTCCCCCCAGCTGCACCCTCTAGAGAAAATTGCTTCCATGTGTGAAGCTGAATTGGAAAATGCATAGCACATACAGACAACTAAAAAGGACCAGAGAGCTAAGTTTGCAAAGTCAAGGACTGGCTGTGGGGTGCAGAACCACCCCAGGGATGGGTGTCTGGGCAGTGCTGTGTGGGAGGGGGCCTGGGTGACTGTGAAGGGGACAAAAATAGAGAAGGGGACTTTGGGGCAGAGTCAGAGACCCTGCAGTGTTCTCCTGGGGTGCTGTCAAGATCGGACCATTCTAGGTATATTTGGTTATTGGACAGGCCTTCTTTGAAAGAATTCTAAGCATGCACTGGGTCCCACAGGCCCTACCTGGTACTGGGGCTCCCCAAAGAGGCAGCTGCTCTGCAAGCTCCTGAGTGCTTCACGCCCTTCTGCTGGTCCAGCCTCTGAGTAGCTCCCTCCCAGACTGTGCCACCGAGCCTGGAGTTCCCCCAGTTACTCCTTTGAGTGAAAGAAGTATAGTTCCTAATACTCTACAGGAGAGGCCACGTGTGAGCTGCCCACGTCTTTCTGCGAATGTTTTTATCAGAGTAACTCATGAGCTTCTTTTTCACTGAATGAGAAAAATCCAGGCAAGTGCTTCCCCCAGCTGAGGGAGTGGGGCATGGGACAGGGACATCTTCATGTTTAACAGGGCCGCTGAGACCAGATGCCTCAAGAGAAGCCTTAGGATTCAAGGGCAGGAATGGCATGGGTCACTCGAAGTACACATTGGGGAGGAAATGGAGCTGAAAGGAAAGAGGGGAGAACAGTGCCCCCAGCTTGGTCTTTGTGAGTTTTCTGGGTGTTGCCTGCAGAGAAACAGCAGGAAGCTTAGTGTTTCCAGATTCTGGGTGATATCACTCTCTTTCTTTGTAGTTTTAGGATCCCAGGTCAGTCGTCACTGCCCCCACAATACTCTCCCTGATCCCCCCACCACGGCAAGGCGGTGACCCCTTTTCTGTGCTCCGCTGCAAACTTTCCTGTTGGGTTTGCTTCCTCTTTTTCCCAATCCCCCATTCCTTGGGTGCGTCTTCACGTGATCCTCAAAAGCACTCTGTGAATTTTCCCCTCCAGTTTAGAGAGGTTAAGTAATTTGAATCATAACAACATGGGGTCCTGAGCTGCTGAGGGCAGGATTGTTCTATGCATCTTTGGACCTCAGACCCCAGACGGTGATGAGCACATGGCAGATCTTTACTGAGTGTCTGGCAAATAAATGAATGAATGAATGAATGAATGACAGTTCTTCTCTCTGTGGAACTGAACAAGAAACCACCAAAACACTGATTCATAACTTGTTGGGGGGGGGTCATTATAGATCCTTTGAAAAATAAAACTATGTGACTTTCTATTTCCTCCAACACACACACACACACACACACACAGAGCTCTACATTCAATTTTATAGGGTTCCTGGGGCCTGTGAAGCCCAACTAGGAATCTCTCCAACAAAATACCTTTGAGATAAGAGACTTCAGTGCTGAATTCCACAGGAGTCACTTGGATTTGTTTCCTGGTGTAGCACGCAGCATTCACCAGCCCTTAGAGGTAAGTGGCCATAATGTGCGTTATTTGTTCAGCTCTCCTAACCTGGACAAAGGCTCGCTGCTAAGCAGATCAGGAGGTGTTCTGATAAGACTTCATCATAGAGATGAAAAGGACTTATAGGGATTAAATAGCTAAGTGCCGAGCCCTGGCCAGGCTGAAAAAGTAAGGTCTCCTTTCTGAATACCGATGCATGAGCTGTGGCTGAGTAGTCTGTGTCTGCTCTGTGACCACAGGAAAGAAAAACAAATCACAGTGTGTGAAAGCAATTTTTTTGAAGCACATTATACCAAAACATATTTACATTATAAGTGGGTTGATTTAAATTTTCTATTCCCAGAATAACTGTTTAACCAGTAGCATCAACCATAGTTGTAAACTTACTTACTTACTTACCCTAAAGAGAACAAACACTGTAATAGGTGTTCACTTGAGTAATGCTAAGACAGCTATTATTTGTGTTCTTGTGAACCATCATGAAATTGCCTCTTCTATAAGTGAAATTGGTCAAATATTGGCAATTTCCTATGTTTCGATCTAACAAGACTTAACATTTCCAATAAATGGTCCTTGCTGAGTCACAGTAAGGTGGGCCCCAGAGATTACTTTAGTTGTTTGCTACTTGGTAAAGGAATAACTCTAGCTTTAAGACCTTAAATCGGTAGTTCTCAACTTTCCTAATGCTGTGAGCCTTTAATACGGCCTGTGGGTCACCAACCATAGGTTGAGAACCACTGTCTTAAATCTTCTGTCCCAGATCACAGGCCTCTCAAGTTGGCCACGGTGCCTAGACTAGAACCCAAGTCACCCAGGCCAGTGCCCAGCACTCATTGTCCTAACAGAGGTCATCACACATTCCCATAATTCTGTTTCCATTGCCTGTGGCTGGTCGGCTCAACTGGGTAAAAGATACAAGTCCAAGACCACGGTTTGAGCTTACCCACCTCATTAATTGTGCCCTGTCTCCAGGCGACAGAATGATCCCCTAATTCCAGCCATCCCTGTCACAAGTGTGTAAAATCCACGACACTGGCAATCTCTACACTTAGAGAAAGTAACATTCATTTGACCCCAAAGTCCAGAGTTCTCATTGATGTCTTTTATTTTCATTAACTATAGGAAAAGATATTTATCACATTTATCATAAATCCCCCATTAAAAAAAAAATTTCAAAATTTTCACCCAAAAGCAGTCACTGAAGGAAGAAGTAAGGTAAACACAAACAAGAAAAGAAGAAAGGGAGGCGGCAGGCAGGGAGGGAGGGAGGTGGGGGGAAGGAGGGATGGGAGGGAAGGAAGGGCGAGAGAGCTAGGCTCTATACCAGGAAAATCATTCCTTTTATCATTTTCTGGAAAAGGAAAATAGGTAATTTCATTACTTAATTCCTAAAAAATATAAAGAATCTATAATAAAACTTACCTTGTGGTGTGAGCAGTATGAAATTCCTTTACAAAGCCAGGCTATTCTGAACCTCCTGGCTGGTGTGAGCTAGCCCCCTTCAGGGTCCTGCATAAATCTCAGCCTTCCGAATACCTTCAGCTTGTGACCAGCTAAGCCCTTGCTAATTGCAGCCTGCAATCCTAGGCTTTTATGAACCCAAATGTTTAATCTAATCTTATGTGGAAAGTTAAATACTGACTGGCATTTGGGAATTAACCTTGGTGACTGATGGGGTGTGCCCATGTGGAGTGTGGCTTTGGGCAGAGTGGCACAAGTTCCCTGTTTGGGCCCCAGGATGCCAGCTCCAGCCAGCACAGCACCTAGACACAGTGAGCATCTCTCCCCAGGAAAAGTCCCCTTGGGGCAGCCTCAGTGGACAGCACCATTCTCTGCCCAAACTTGTGCTGAAGGACTGGGTCCGAGAGAGAGGAGCTGAATGTGGCTATCCCTGGGTGTTTGTGTGGGTTGAGAAGAAGGCCCGTATAATGTCAGGCAAGTACCCCTGTTCTGAAGGCCTCCCAATAAGCTACATTTGGGGTCACTTCCCAAATGACTTTATTACAACACTGTTGTCTTTAAAAGAAAAAGTGGTCACAAAGGTACTAGAGGAGGATATGGAGGCAAGCCTGGCAAGATATTTAAAGACCTTGCAAGAGCAAAACAATCTCTATTTGCCAGAAGATTCTTCAGGTAAATAGAATTTGTGGGGGTCCTTGGAACTGGAATGAGCAAGGATTCTTAACAGCTATCACTTAAGATACTTACCACATGCCAGGTTCTGCTCCAAGGTCTTTTAAAGTATTAACCCCATGTAATCATTGCCACAACCCAATGGAGAGGGCACTATGAACTTGACAGCCAAGGAGATCCAGGCACGGGGAGGTCAAGAGGTCAAGATGACAGAGGAGGAGCCAGGATATGAATCCAGTCCAAATGGTGGCTGCAGAGATTACACTCAAATCAAGGTCACTTCAAGGTCATATCAAAATCACTTCAGGATCATACAGCTACTTTGTAACTCATGTTGTCATTGTGTAAAAGGAAGCTTCCCTTTAAGATTGGGTTTTCTCATTAAACAGCTTTCTTATCTTAAGGAAGATGGCTAAGATTTTAAAATGATCTACAAATTTACATAAAGTGAACATATTAGGTGTGTTGTGAAGAAATACGAGAACTGTGTAACTCGTTATACCATGTGTCCTCATGGATTGCCCTTCAATGAGCAGGATCAGGCAAACCCAGCCAGAAAGGACCCGTCTGATAGCCCAACCGAGCAGACACTGTCTCCATATGAAGCAGGACGTCAGAGGAGCCTTCGGCTGGGTGACTGTGCCCCCTGCTGGTGGATACGGGGAACAGCGGCCACACTTCTGGCTCCTAACGCAGCCCTCCCTGTTTTTGCCTTCACCCCGGAATTCTCCAATTCTACGAGGAGAAGCAGGGTGCAAGTCTATGCTTTGGCCATTAAAGGCAGAACTAGAAGGCAGTAGTATATCAGGGAGGCTGAAAAACAAGGTGTACAAATTATTTAGCGTCCCTGGTTTTGGATTCTTCATCTGTGAGATGGAAATACAAAGAGCTCCTACCTCCTTCGCGTTGTAATAAAAATTCAATGAGATATAGAGCACTCAGTATGGGACGTGGCACGAGGAAAGATAGAAAGTGCTCTATACGGATTAGCTTTTTGCTATTATTTTTAAGAGGCATAAACAAGAAGACACGCCAGTGAAAGGCAGAGCTCCATCAGAACTCCAGAAGGAAAAGAACATTCTGGCACCAAGTGAAGAGCAGCTCCTTCATGGTTTATTTTTAGAAAGCTCTTATCCATAACTCACTGCACAAGTCACAGAGACTGGAACTGAGCATCTGGAATAAGATGGGGACCCAAGAAATAAATGCAGAAGCAGAGGGTAACTGTGGCCCAGCATCAGCTGGGGGCCGGGGAGGAAAACGGAAGGGGAAGAGTTGTTGAATTTTTCTAACAGGCTCCAACCTCCTCCATCTCTACAGAAGGGTCTCAGTAAATGAACTCTACCTCATCCCCAACAAGACAGTAAAATGGTATCTTCCCAGAAAATAAGGTCTGTAAAAGCAAATGTTCTCTTTGTAAATCAGATTGCAGCCTACATACACCTTTACAGAGGTCTTCTGCTTGCAGGTGGCACATGCTTTTAGAACCCACGGGGTTGGCCAGGCACAGCCTGTAATCTCAGCACTCTGGGAGGCCAAGGTGGGTGGATTGCCTGAGCTCACAGTTTCCAGACCAGCCTGAGCCAGAGATAGACCTCTTCTCTTAAAAAAAATAGCTGGGCACCTTGGCCGGCACTTGTAGTCCCAGCTACTCTGGAGGTCCAGGCAAGCAATCACTTAAGCCCAAGAGTTTGAGTTTGCTGTGAGTTGTGATGCCATGGCACTCTACCAAGGGTGACAAAGTGAGACTCTGTCTCAAAACAATAAAAATTAATGATAGATAAATAAAACCCAAGGGGTTGAGTCTGCTTTGGGATTTAAAATGAGATGTTGTATGGTCTAATATCCAGGACTAACAAAACCCAAAATTCTTTCAAAAGGGAGATTTTCCTTCCCTTTCAAGCTGTTAGTACTATTTGTAAGGATACTACAAGCAGGCTAATAAGACTCCTTAAACGGAACAGGACTGCTAATGACAAATAATGAGGAATGCAGAAAGATAATTTTCTCTGGAGATCTTCAAATCAGTGCCTCTCTGCCTCAAACCAGTCCTGCTAGAACAGTGGTTCTCAACCTTCCTAGTGCTGTGACCCTTTAATACAGTTCCTCATGTGGCGGTGACCCCCAGCCATAAAATTATCTTCATTGCTACTTCATAACTGTAATTTTGCTACTGTTATGAATCATAATGTAACTATCTGATATGCAGGGTGTATTTTCGTTGTTACAAACTGAACATAAAGCATAGTGATTAATCACAAAACAATATGTAATGATATAGTGTGAGATATTTATTTCTAATTACAAATAAATGAAATTTTGTCTTGAAGCATGATGTAGCATGGGTAACAGTCTTAACATAACAACAGTAAACTACATTGCCACATTTTGCAACAGTATGTATAAAAAGCCAAGGTCAGTGCAAAGGTTGAGATTGCATCTTTCTCACCAGATCAGAAATTCTCCAGGCAGTCTTTGCAAGAGCACAACAAAGATCATCTTCCACAAGTCCACTTCTGTATTTAGACTTGATAACCAACAAGCTGGAAAACCCTGCTTCACAAAGATGTTGCTGGAAATGGAAGAAGAAGGCGCAACACAGTCTCAGACAGAACAGGATATGGCTGCCAACACTTGATCCAGAATTTTGTAACTGGCATCGTAGAGAAATCAGTTCTCACTGTTAATAAGGTCAATGAACTCCTCTTGTGCTTTCTCAGGAACATCTTCGATTCTGACTGTGAATGGGCTTCTGGCAAGTGCAAATGAGGTATCAGGTAGATTTGGAAAGTCCGATGAAATTTCATCTGTAAGCATGTGTGAGTGTTCTTTCATAGAAATTATCCTCCTAATCCTTTTGTCTGGTTCAATGTCATGTTCCTCAAAGAAAGCAGATAAGGTAGGCAACATGTAAATTTTATTTTTATCCAATTTTTTTTTTTTTTTTTTTTT